>NC_092372.1:114936996-115093965 GCF_030028105.1 Mobula birostris
GAATGGGATCAAGACACATATGTCACTGCTCTGACTTAGGACATCAGGCAGCAATTTCATATACCCTATGGACCACAGTCCAGTGGAATTATGGAAAGGATGAATCAAACGCTGGAACTTACGATGGCTAAAGTGGTATTGCAGCACGAAACAGCATACATTAACACAAGATGAAGAGGAATGAATTTTCATGCAGGCGAATTAATAGTGACAGAGGTTGTGGTCCGCCTTGCCCCAGAACAATTACAACTGATGAATACGCCAGCAACTTTGTCACGGTTGAGCACCCTGTGACCAAAACATCTTCGCTCAATGGATCCAGTTAATTCTGGCTATCGAACGGGAAATAGAGGACACGAAATTTCATTATGCCAGGCTGTGGTTTGACGTGTGTAGACAAAACCGTAGGAACCGGAGAGAGTACAAAGTAATAAAATTTAGAGTAGATTATGGCGAACACTCAGTCCTCTTTTATTGTCATTTAGAAATGCATACATGCATTAAGAAATGATACAATGTTTCTCCGGAGTGATATCGCGGAAAACAGGACAGACCAAAGGCTAACACTGACAGAACCACATAATTATAACATATAGTTACAGCAGTGCAAAGCAATACCATAATTTGATGAAGAAGAGACCATGGGCACAGTAAAAGAAGTCTCAAAGTCCCGAGTCCCCGATAGCAAGCGGCAAAAGGGAGAAACTCCCTGTCATAAACCTCCAGGCACTGTCAACTTGCCGATACCTTGGAAGCAGTCGACCACAGCCGACACTGAGTCCATTCGTCCGAAAACTCCAAGCTTCCGACCAGCCTCTCCGATACAGCCTCCCGAGCTCCTTGGAGCTCTTCCCGGCCGCCGAAACACGCAAAGCCGAGGATTTCGAGGCTTTCAGCTCCGGAGATTCCGGTTACCACACAGTAGCAGCTGCAGCGAAGCGGGCATTTCAGAAATTTTCCAGATATTCCTTCGTACTCTCACGTCCGTCTCCATCAAATCAGAATTGTGCACGGTCCCCTACTTGACAGATAACAGATATTCATCACCGAAATGGCCGCGCGCGCTGCCGTCGCGTCGTCATTTTCTACCCCCTCTCGGGAGAGTTAGGAGGTGATATTATCAATTATCCCAGAGGGAGTGACTATTAATCATTCTTTGGGCTAGTTTCTGAGCCACCATGAGGCAATGAAAGATAAGTTAAGACTACGGTTCTGTGGGATCACGGCAATGTGAATATTGAACACGGAAGTGATTTCCACAAGGCGTCATGGTGAAGCTGTTCCCGAAGTTTGTTTCCATAACGAATTGAACATAGGACATACTATGGGAGTCGGGGATCATGACGACGGAAATTAGAGTGAACAGCTCATAAAAAGACAGGCATTTTTTGTCAGGAGCCAGGGAATTAAGATTTTCAAACTACCAGAAAATTATGACCCCACACCTTCAAATAAGACAGCCTACACCAGAGCATAAGTGTATTGAGACACAGCGCAATAACAAAACTGATGGGATTAAAATATTAATTGGGGGTGGGGGTGGGGAAAGAAGGTACTGACTCTTCGGCACCAGGCTAATCAGCACGTGCAATTGTTTTTCAATCTAAACGACATAATGTTGCCTGAATAGTGCTTGCCTATAATGAAAGAGGTATGTTTTCAACTTTTGAGGAAGTAACTAAGGAGTTATTTGAAACCACGCAAAAATAGGACTAATAGAGGACTTTCGGAATTAGTGGCAAGTGGGTTATATATCAGTGATGACAAAGTTCAGTATCTTGGATATTGTCGGTAATTATTATTGTTTTAGTCTCTGCAATGAAGAAATTATGAATTAGTTGGAAAATTCGAAGCAATAAGGTTGGTTATCATAACTGCTAGCTACGAATCCATCTCCCTTTTTAACGTTCCTCAAGAACGTTCCAAAGTGGCCACCTTGCCATTGACAGATATTCATCATGAACAACTAAATACTCCAATCAGTAAACTGACTGATAACGCCAGAATGGTGGAATTCCTTTCACTAGACAGCAAAATTCCAATAATCGATTTATAGTTTTAATTTTATAAACGGCCTTCAATTTTCTCAGAGCTATGTGCTGCATATAATCAGTTTACTTGCACGTACATACGGGAAGAAGTCTGCGTGTCATCAAGGGAGACTTAAGGAAAATGGTGTGTGCAGCCTCTGTTTAACGTCTCTCCAGAGTGAAGGTTCATGGGGTAGAATAACAATGTCAAGCTAGTGTCTCACCTGTATCGTCGATAGTTTCTATAGATGCTGCCTGACGTACCGATTTCCTTCAGAATTTTGGGTGCGTTGCTCTGGATTTCCATCAAATACAGAATCTCTATGATCAGGCGAGGGTAGCTGGAATATTATGTTAGTTTTCATATGAGCTCAGGCGACATGATGAGCACTGTCAACGAAATAAAGGAAACCCACACAGAAAATCAGATTCTCAAATCGCTTCAAAATACTGCAATAATTGCTCCCAATCATTGCTCCCAATTTCTCATTTCATGACACATTTATGAAAATCAATATATATTTTCAGACCATTTTGATTGCTCTGACCATTATTTAGCTGTTTCCTAAAATATTGCTTATATTCACAGAAACATAGGAACATAGAAAACCTACAGCAGAACACAGGCCCTTCGGCCCACAAAGCTGTGCTGAACATGTCCATACCTGAGAAATTACCTATGGATACCCATTTTTCTGAGCTCCATATGCCTGTCCAGGAGTCTCTTAAAAAACTCAATCGTATCCGTCTCCAAGCCAGTGATATTGAAATGAATACACTTTCAATGTAAATGCATTCTATGCATTTCTATTCAACCCTAATGTCAAAGCATTCAATGCTCTGAGAAATCAAGCTTTTGATCTTGACGTGCAGAGCAATGATGCAGGTTTCAAACAACTCAGAATCATGTGGAAAGTTATGTGGATATGTTTCCATAAGGTTTGCAGTCTGTACTTCTGTGTAAAATTGAAATGTATTCAGCTGGAATGTCAAAGCATTGTATGCACTGAGGTATCAACTTTTTTATCTTGTTGTGCAGAGTCATGAAAATGGTTTCAATGAACTCAGTATCATGTGGGAAGTTGTGTAGATATGTTTCCATAAGGTTTGCAGACAGTACTTGTGAGTAAAATGGAAATGAATACACTTTCAATGTAAATGCATTCAATGCACTGAGAAATCAACTTTTTTATCTTGATGTGCAGAGCAATGATGCAGGTTTCAAACAACTCAGAATCATGTGGGAAGTTATCTGGATATGTTTCCCTAAGGTTTGCATCAGTACTTGTGAGTAAAATTGAAATGAATACACTTTCAATGTTAATGCATTCTATGCACTGAGATAAGAACTTTTTTATCTTGTTGAGCAGCGTCATGGAAAAGGTTTCAATGAACTCAGTATCATGTGGGAAGTTAAGTTAGGATGCTTACATAACGTTTGCAGTCAGCAGTCTGGATTAAAATTGAAATGTATACTGCTTTTAATGTCAGATCATTCAATGCTCTGAGAAATCAAGTTTTTTATCTTGATGTGCAGAGCAATGATGCAGGTTTGAAACAACTCAAAATCATGTTGAAAGTTATCTGGATATGTTTCCATAAATTTTGCAGTCAGTACTTCTGAGTAAAATTGAAATGTATTCACGTTGAATGTCAAAGCATTGTATGCCCTGAAACAACAACTTTTATATATTGTTGAGCAGAGTCATGGAAAAGGTTTCAATGAACTCAGTATCATGTGGGAAGTTAAGTTAGGATGTTCCCATAAAGTTTGTGGTCAGTAGTTTGGAGTAAAATTGAAATGTATACTGCTTTTAATGTCAAAGCTTTCAATGCAAAGAGAAATCAACTTTTTTATCTTGATGTGCAGAGCAATGATGCAGGTTTCAAACAACTTAGAATCATGAAGGAATTTATGTAAATATGTTTCAATAAGGTTTGCGGTCAGTACTTCCGAGTAAAATTAAAATGTTTTCACATGGAATGTCAAAGCACTGTATGCACTGAGATAACAACTTTTTAATCTTGTTGAGCAGACTCATGCAAAAGGTTTCAATGAGGTCAGCATCATGTGGGAAGTTAAGTTACGATGTTTCCATAAAGTTTGCAGTCAGCAGTTTGGAGTAAAATTGAAATGTATACTGCTTATAACGTGAAAGATTTCAATGCACTGAACAATCAACTTTTTTCTCTTGATGTGCAGAGCAATGATGCAGGTTTCAAACAACTCAGAATCATGTGGGAAGTTATCTGGATATGTTTCCATAAGGTTTGCAGACATATACTTCTGAGTAAAATTGAAATGTATTCACGTTGAAAGTCAAAGCATTGTATGCACTGAGACAACAACTTTTATATATTGTTGAGCAGAGTCATGGAAAAGGTTTCAATGAACTCAGTATCATGTGGGAAGTTAAGTTAGGATGTTTCCAGAAAGTTTGCAGTCAGCAGTTTGAAGTAAAATTGAAATATATACTGCTTTGAATGTCAAACCATTCAATGCACTGAGAAATCAAATTTTTTATCTTGATGTGCAGAGCAATGATGCAGGTTTCAAACAACTCAGAATCATGTGGGAAGTTATGTGGATTTGCCTCCATAAGGTTTACAGTCAGTATTTGTCAGTAAAATGGAAATGATTACACTTTCAATGTAAATGCATTCTATGCACGGAGATAACAACTTTTTTATCTTGTTCAGCAGAGTCATGAAAAAGGTTTCTATAAACTCAATATCATGTGGGAAGTTAAGTTTGGATGTTTCCATAAAGTTTGTAGTCAGTAGTTTGGAGTAAAATTGAAATGTACACTGCTTTTAATGTCAAAGCTTTCAATGCACTGAGCAATCAACTTTTTTTATCTTGATGTGCAGAGCAATGATGCAGGTTTCAAACAACTCAGAATCATGTGGGAAGTTATCTGGATATGTTTCCATAAGGTTTGCAGACATATACTTCTGAGTAAAATTGAAATGTATTCACGTTGAATGTCAAAGCATTGCATGCACTGAGGTATCAACTTTTTTATCTTGTTGTGTAGAGTCATGAAAATGGTTTCAATGAACTCAGTATCATCTGGGAAGTTGTGTAGATATGTTTCCATAAGGTTTGTAGTCAGTACTTGTGAGTAAAATTGAAAGAAATATACTTTCAATGTGAATGCATTGTATGCTCTGAGATAACAACTTTTTTTATCTTGTTGAGCAGAGTCATGAAAAAGGTTTCAATGAACTCAGTATCATGTGGGAAGTTGTGTAGATATGTTTCCATAAGCTTTGCAGACAGTACTTGTGAGTAAAATGGAAATGAATACAATTTCAAAGTAAATGAATTCAATGCACTGAGAAATCAACTTTTTTATCTTGATGTGCAGAGCAATGATGCAGGTTTCAAACAACTTAGAATCATGAAGGAAGTTATGTGGATATGTTTCAATAAGGTTTGCAGTCAGTACTTCTGAGTAAAATTGGAATGTATTCACATGGAATCTCAAAGCATTGTATGCACTGAGATAACAACTTTTTAATCTTGTTGAACAGAGTCATGGGAAAGGTTTCAATGAACTCAGTATCATTTGGGAAGTTAAGTTAGGATGTTTCCAGAAAGTTTGCAGTCAGTAGTTTGAAGTAAAATTGAAATATATACTGCTTTTAAAGTCAAAGCATTCAATGCACTGTGAAATCAACTTTTTTATCTTGATGTGCAGAGCAATGATGCAGGCTTCAAACAACTCAGAATCCTGTGGGAAGTTATGTGGATATGTTTCCATAAGGTTTGCAGTCAGTACTTGTGAGTAAAATGGAAATGAATACACTTTCAATGTAAATGCATTCCAGGTACTGAGACAACAACTTTTTTATCTTGTTCAGCAGCGTCATGGAAAAGGATTCAATGAACTCAGTATCATGTGGGAAGTTAAGTTAGGATGTTTCCATAAAGTTTGTAGACCGTAGTTTGGAGCAAAATTGAAATGTATACTGCTTTTAATGTCAAATAATTTCAATTGCTCTGAGAAATCAAAGTTTTTATCTTGATGTGCAGAGTAATGATGCAAGTTTCAAACAACTCAGAATCATCTGGAACGTTATCTGGATATGTTTCCATAAGGTTTGCAGTGAGTACATCTGAGTAAAATTGAAATCTGTTCACATGGAATGTCAAAACATTGTATGCACTGAGATAACAACTTTTTAATCTTGTTGAGCAGAGTCATGGAAAAGGTTTCAATGAACTCAGTATCATGTGGGAAGTTAAGTTAGGATTTTTCCATAAAGTTTGCAGTCAGTAGTTTGGAGTAAAATTGAAATGTATACTGCTTTTAATGTCAAAGCATTCAATGCTCTGAGGAATCAAGTTTTTTATCCTGATGTGCAGAGTAATGATGCAGGTTTGAGACAGCTTAGAATCATGAAGGAATTTATGTGAATATGTTTCAATAAGGTTTGCAGTCAGTACTTCCGAGTAAAATTGAAATGTATTCACATGGAATGTCAAAGCATTGTATGCACTGAGATAACAACTTTTTAATCTTGTTGAGCAGACTCATGGAAAAGGTTTCAATCAAGTCAGTATCATGTGGGAAGTTAAGTTACGATGTTTCCATAAAGTTTGCAGTAAGTAGTTTGGAGTAAAATTGAAATGTATACTGCTTTTAATGTGAAAGCTTTCAATGCACTGAGAAATCAACTTTTTTATCTTGATGTGCAGAGCAATGACGCAGGTTTCAAACAACTCAGAATCATGTGGGAAGTTATCTGGATATGTTTTCATAAGGTTTGCAGACATATACGTCTGAGTAAAATTGAAATGTATTCACGTTGAATGTCAAAGCATTGTATGCACTGAGACAACAACTTTTATGTATTGTTGAGCAGAGTCATGGAAAATGTTTCAATGAACTCAGTATCATGTGGGAAGTTAAGTTAGGATGTTTCCATAAAGTTTGTAGACAGTAGGTTGGATTAAAATTGAAATGTATACTGCTTTTAATGTCAAAGCATTCAATGCACTGAGAAATCAACTTTCTTATCTTGATGTGCAGAGCAATGATGCAGGTTTCAAACAACTCAGAATCATGTGGACAGTTCTGTGGATATGTTTCCATAAGGTTTGCAGTCAGTACTTGTGAGAAAAATGGAAATAAATACACTTTCAATGTAAATGCATTCTATGCACTGAGATAAGAACTTTTTTATCTTGTTGAGCAGAGTCATTAAAAAGGTTTCAATAAACTCAGTATCATGTGGGAAGTTAAGTTAGGATGTTTCCATAAACTTTGTAGACAGTAGTTTGGATTAAAATTGAAATGTATGCTGCTTTTAATGTCAAATATTTCAATGCTCTGAGAAATCAAGCTTTTTATCTTGATGTGCAGAGCAATGATGCAGGTTTCAAACAACTCAGAATCATGTGGAAATTTATGTGGATATGTTTCCATATGGTTTGCAGTCTGTACTTCTGTGTAAAATTGAAATGTATTCAGCTGGAATGTCAAAGCATTGTATGCACTGAGGTATCAACTTTTTTATCTTGTAGTGCAGAGTCATGAAAAAGGTTTCAATGAACTCAGTATCATGTGGGAAGTTGTGTAGATATGTTTCCATAAGCTTTGCAGACAGTACCTGTGAGTAAAATGGAAATGAATACAATTTCAAAGTAAATGATTTCAATGCACTGAGAAATCAACTTTTTTATCTTGATGTGCAGAGCAATGATGCAGGTTTCAAACAACTTAGAATCATGAAGGAAGTTATGTGGATATGTTTCAATAAGGTTTGCAGTCAGTACTTCTGAGTAAAATTGGAATGTATTCACATGGAATCTCAAAGCATTTTATGCACTGAGATAACAACTTTTTAATCTTGTTGAGCAGAGACATGGGAAAGGTTTCAATGAACTCAGTATCATCTGGGAAGTTAAGTTAGGATGTTTCCAGAAAGTTTGCAGTCAGTAGTTTGAAGTAAAATTGAAATATATACTGCTTTTAAAGTCAAAGCATTTAATGCACTGTGAAATCAACTTTTTTATCTTGATGTGCAGAGCAATGATGCAGGTTTCAAACAACTCAGAATCCTGTGGGAAGTTATGTGGATATGTTTCCATAAGGTTTGCAGTCAGTACTTGTGAGTAAAATGGAAATGAATACACTTTCAATGTAAATGCATTCCAGGTACTGAGACAACAACTTTTTTATCTTGTTCAGCAGCGTCATGGAAAAGGATTCAATGAACTCAGTATCATGTGGGAAGTTAAGTTAGGATGTTTCCATAAAGTTTGTAGACCGTAGTTTGGAGCAAAATTGAAATGTATACTGCTTTTAATGTCAAATAATTTCAATTGCTCTGAGTAATCAAGGTTTTTATCTTGATGTGCAGAGCAATGATGCAAGTTTCAAACAACTCAGAATCATCTGGAACGTTATCTGGATATGTTTCCATAAGGTTTGCAGTGAGTACATCTGAGTAAAATTGAAATCTGTTCACATGGAATGTCAAAACATTGTATGCACTGAGATAACAACCTTTTAATCTTGTTGAGCAGAGTCATGGAAAAGGTTTCAATGAACTCAGTATCATGTGGGAAGTTAAGTTAGGATTTTTCCATAAAGTTTGCAGTCAGTAGTTTGGAGTAAAATTGAAATGTATACTGCTTTTAATGTCAAAGCATTCAATGCTCTGAGGAATCAAGTTTTTTATCCTGATGTGCAGAGTAATGACGCAGTTTTGAGACAGCTTAGAATCATGAAGGAATTTATGTGAATATGTTTTCATAAGGTTTGCAGACATATACGTCTGAGTAAAATTGAAATGTATTCACGTTGAATGTCAAAGCATTGTATGCACTGAGACAACAACTTTTATGTATTGTTGAGCAGAGTCATGGAAAAGGTTTCAATGAACTCAGTATCATGTGGGAAGTTAAGTTAGGATGTTTTCAGAAAGTTTGCAGTCAGTAGTTTGAAGTAAAATTGAAATATATACTGCTTTGAATGTCAAAGCATTCAATGCACTGAGAAATCAACTTTCTTATCTTGATGTGCAGAGCAATAATGCAGGTTTCAAACAACTCAGAATCATCTGGGAATTTATGTGGATATGTTTCCATAAGGTTTGCAGTCAGTACTTGTGAGAAAAATGGAAATGAATACACTTTCAATGTAAATGCATTCTATGCACTGAGATAAGAACTTTTTCATCTTGTTGAGCAGAGTCATTAAAAAGGTTTCAATAAACTCAGTATCATGTGGGAAGTTAAGTTAGGATGTTTCCATAAACTTTGTAGACAGTAGTTTGGATTAAAATTGAAATGTATGCTGCTTTTAATGTCAAATATTTCAATGCTCTGAGAAATCAAGCTTTTTATCTTGATGTGCAGAGCAATGATGCAGGTTTCAAACAACTCAGAATCATGTGGAAATTTATGTGGATATTTTTCCATATGGTTTGCAGTCTGTACTTCTGTGTAAAATTGAAATGTATTCAGCTGGAATGTCAAAGCATTGTATGCACTGAGGTATCAACTTTTTTATCTTGTAGTGCAGAGTCATGAAAAAGGTTTCAATGAACTCAGTATCATGTGGGAAGTTGTGTAGATATGTTTCCATAAGGTTTGCAGACAGTACTTGTGAGTAAAATGGAAATGAATACACTTTCAATGTAAATGCATTCAATGCACTGAGAAATCAACTTTTTTATCTTGATGTGCAGAGCAATGATGCAGGTTTCAAACAACTTAGAATCATGAAGGAAGTTATGTAGATATGTTTCAATAAGGTTTGCAGTCAGTACTTCTGAGTAAAATTGAAATGTATTCACATGGAATGTCAAAGTATTGGAGTAAAATTGAAATGTATACTGCTTTTAATGTCAAAGCTTTCAATGCAATGAGCAATCAACTTTTTTATATTGATGTGCAGAGCATTGATGCAGGTTTCAAACAACTCAGAATCATCTGGGAATTTATGTGGATATGTATCCATAAGGTTTGCAGTCAGTACTTGTGAGTAAAATTGAAAGAAATACACTTTCAATGTGAATGCATTGTATGCTCTGCGATAACAACTTTTTTATCTTGTTGAGCAGAGTCATGAAAATGGTTTCAATGCACTCAGTATCATGTGGGAAGTTGTGTAGATATTTTTCCATAAGCTTTGCAGACAGTACTTGTGAGTAAAATGGAAATGAATACACTTTCAATGTAAATGCATTCAATGCACTGAGAAATCAACTTCTTTATCTTGATGTGCAGAGCAATGATGCAGGTTTCAAACAACTTAGAATCATGAAGGAAGTTATGTGGATATGTTTCAAAAAGGTTTGCAGTCATATACTTCTGAGTAAAATTGAAATGTATTCACGTTGAATGTCAAAGCATTGTATGCACTGAGACAACGACTTTTATATATTGTTGAGCAGAGTCATGGAAAAGGTTTCAATAAACTTAGTATCATGTGGGAAGTTAAGTTAGGATGTTTCCAGAAAGTTTGCAGTCAGTACTTTGAAGTAAAATTGAAATATATACTGCTTTGAATGTCAAAGCATTCAATGCACTGAGAAATCAACTTTTTTATCTTGATGTGCAGAGCAATGATGCAGGTTTCAAACAACTCAGAATCATGTGGGAAGTTATGTGGATTTGTTTCCATAAGCTTTACCGTCAGTACTTGTCAGTAAAATGGAAATGATTACACTTTCAATGTAAACGCATTCTAGGCACGGAGATAACAACTTTTTTATCTTGTTGAGCAGCGTCATGGAAAAGTTTTCAATGAACTCAGTATCATGTGGGAAGTTAAGCTAGGATGCTTACATAACGTTTGCAGTCAGCAGTTTGGATTAAAATTGAAATGTATACTGCTTTTAATGCCAAATCATTCAATGCTCTGAGAAATCAAGTTTTTTATCTTCATGTGCAGAGCAATGATGCAGGTTTGAAACAACTCAGAATAATTTTGAAAGTTATGTGGATATGTTTCCATAAATTTTGCAGTCAGTACTTCTGAGTAAAATTGAAATGTATTCATGTTGAATGTCAAAGCATTGTATGCACTGAGACAACAACTTTTATATATTGTTGAGCAGAGTCATGGAAAAGGTTTCAATGAACTCAGTATCATGTGGGAAGTTAAGTTACGATGTTTCCATAAGCTTTGCAGACAGTACTTGTGAGTAAAATGGAAATGAATACACTTTCAATGTAAATGAATTCAATGCACTGAGAAATCAACTTTTATATCTTGATGTGCAGAGCAATGATGCAGGTTTCAAACATCTCAGAATCATCTGGGAATTTATGTGGATATGTTTCCATAAGGTTTGCAGTCAGTACTTGTGAGAAAAATGGAAATGAATACACTTTCAATGTAAATGCATTCTATGCACTGAGATAAGAACTTTTTTATCTTGTTGAGCAGAGTCATTAAAAAGGTTTCAATAAACGCAGTATCATGTGGGAAGTTAACTTAGGATGTTTCCATAAAGTTTGTAGACAGTAGTTTGGATTAAAATTGAAATGTATACTGCTTTTAATGTCAAATCTTTCAATGCTCTGAGAAATCAAGCTTTTTTCTTGATGTGCAGAGCAATGATGCAGGTTTCAAACAACTCAGAATCATGTGGAAAGTTACGTGGATATATTTCCATAAGGTTTGCAGTCTGTACTTCTGTGTAAAATTGAAATGTATTCAGCTGGAATGTCAAAGCATTGTATGCACTGAAGTATCAACTTTTATATCTTGTAGTGCAGAGTCATAAAAAAGGTTTCAATGAACTCAGTATCATGTGGGAAGTTGTGTAGATATGTTTCCATAAGGTTTGCAGACAGTACTTGTGAGTAAAATGGAAATGAATACACTTTCAATGTAAATGCATTCAATGCACTGAGAAATCAACTTTTTTATCTTGATGTGCAGAGCAATGATGCAGGTTTCAAAGAACTTAGAATCATGAAGGAAGTTATGTAGATATGTTTTAATAAGGTTTGCAGTCAGTAGTTCTGAGTAAAATTGAAATGTATTCACATAGAATGTCAAAGTATTGGAGTAAAATTGAAATCTATACTGCTTTTAACGTCAAAGCTTTCAATGCAATGAGCAATCAACTTTTTTATCTTGATGTGCAGAGCAATGATGCGGGTTTCAAACAACTTAGAATCATGAAGGAAGTTATGTAGATATGTTTCAATAAGGTTTGCAGTCAGTAGTGCTGAGTAAAATTGAAATGTATTCACATGGAATGTCAAAGTATTGGAGTAAAATTGAAATGTATACTGCTTTTAATGTCAAAGCTTTCAATGCAATGAGCAATCAACTTTTTTATCTTGATGTGCAGAGCAATGATGCAGGTTTCAAACAGCTCAGAATCATCTGAGAATTTATGTGGATATGTTTCCATAAGGTTTGCAGTCAGTACTTGTGAGTAAAATTGAAAGAAATACACTTTCAATGTGAATGCATTGTATGCTCTGCGATAACAACTTTTTTATCTTGTTGAGCAGAGTCATGAAAATGGTTTCAATGAACTCAGTATCATGTGGGAAGTTGTGTAGATATATTTCCATTAGCTTTGCAGACAGTACTTGTGAGTAAAATGGAAATGAATACACTTTCAATGTAAATGCTATCAATGCACTGAGAAATCAACTTTTTTATATTGATGTGCAGAGCAATGGTGCAGGTTTCAAACACCTTAGAATCATGAAGGAAGTTATGTGGATATGTTTCAAAAAGGTTTGCAGTCAGTACTTCTGAGTAAAATTGAAATGTATTCACATGGAATGTCAAAGCATTGTATGCACTGAGATAACTACTTTTTAATCTTGTTGAGCAGAGTCATGGAAAAGGTTTCAATGAACTCAGTATCATCTGGGAAGTTAAGTTAGGATGTTTACATAACGTTTGCAGTCAGCAGTTTGGATTAAAATTGAAATGTATACTACTTTTAATGTCAAATCATTCAATGATCTGAGAAATCAAGTTTTTTCTCTTGATGTGCAGAGCAATGATGCAGGTTTGAAACAACTTAGAATCATGAAGGTATTTATGTGAATATGTTTCAATAAGGTTTGCAGTCAGTACTTCCGAGTAAAATTGAAATGTATTCGCATGGAATGTCAAAGCATTATATGCACTGAGATAACAACTTTTTAATCTTGTTGAGCAGACTCATGGAAAAGGTTTCAATGAACTCAGTATCATGTGGGAAGTTAAGTTACGATGTTTCCATAAAGTTTGCAGTCAGCAGTTTGGAGTAAAATTGAAATGTATACTGCTTTTAATGTGAAAGCTTTCAATGCACTGAGCAATCAACTTTCTTATCTTGATGAGCAGAGCAATGATGCAGGTTTCAAACAACTCAGAATCATGTGGGAAGTTATCTGGATATGTTTCCTTAAAGTTTGCAGACATATTCTTCTGAGTAAAATTGAAATGTATTCACGTTGAATGTCAAAGCATTGTATGCACTGAGACAACAACTTTTATATATTGTTGAGCAGAGTCATGGAAGAGGTTTCAATGAACTCAGTATCATGTGGGAATTTAAGTTAGGATGTTTCCATAAAGTTTGTAGACAGTAGTTTGGATTAAAATTGAAATGTATACTGCTTTTAATGTCAAATCTTTCAATGCTCTGAGAAATCAAGCTTTTTTCTTGATGTGCAGAGCAATGATGCAGGTTTCAAACAACTCAGAATCAAGTGGAAAGTTATGTGGATATATTTCCATAAGGTTTGCAGTCTGTACTTCTGTGTAAAATTGAAATGTATTCAGCTGGAATGTCAAAGCATGGTATACACTGAGGTATTAACTTTTTTATATTTTAGTGCAGAGTCATAAAAAAGGTTTCAATGAACTCAGTATCATGTGGGAAGTTGTGTAGATATGTTTCCATAAGGTTTGCAGACAGTACTTGTGAGTAAAATGGAAATGAATACACTTTCAATGTAAATGCATTCAATGCACTGAGAAATCAACTTTTTTATCTTGATGTGCAGAGCAATGATGCAGGTTTCAAACAACTTAGAATCATGAAGGAAGTTATGTAGATATGTTTCAATAAGGTTTGCAGTCAGTAGTTCTGAGTAAAATTGAAATGTATTCACATGGAATGTCAAAGTATTGGAGTAAAATTGAAATGTATACTGCTTTTAATGTCAAAGCTTTCAATGCAATGAGCAATCAACTTTTTTATATTGATGTGCAGAGCATTGATGCAGGTTTCAAACAACTCAGAATCATCTGGGAATTTATGTGGATATGTATCCATATGGTTTGCAGTCAGTACTTGTGAGTAAAATTGAAAGAAATACACTTTCAATGTGAATGCATTGTATGCTCTGCGATAACAACTTTTTTATCTTGTTGAGCAGAGTCATGAAAATGGTTTCAATGCACTCAGTATCATGTGGGAAGTTGTGTAGATATGTTTCCATAAGGTTTGCAGACAGTACTTGTGAGTAAAATGGAAATGAATACACTTTCAATTTAAATGCATTCAATGCACTGAGAAATCAACTTCTTTATCTTGATGTGCAGAGCAATGATGCAGGTTTCAAACAACTTAGAATCATGAAGGAAGTTATGTGGATATGTTTCAAAAAGGTTTGCAGTCAGTACTTCTGAGTAAAATTGAAATGTATTCACATGGAATGTCAAAGCATTGTATGTACTGAGATAACAACTTTTTAATCTTGTTGAGCAGAGTCATGGAAAAGGTTTCAATGAACTCAGTATCATGTGGGAAGTTAAGTTAGGATGTTTACATAACGTTTGCAGTCAGCAGTTTGGATTAAAATTGAAATGTATACTGCTTTTAATGTCAAATCATTCAATGCTCTGAGAAATCAAGTTTTTTATCTTGATGTGCAGAGCAATGACGCAGGTTTCAAGCAACTCAAAATCATGTTGAAATTTATGTGGATATGTTTCCATAAATTTTGCAGTCAGTACTCCTGAGTAAAATTGAAATGTATTCACATGGAATGTCAAAGCATTGTATGCACTGAGATAACAACTTTTGAATCCTGTTGAGCAGAGTCATGAAAAAGGTTTCAATCAACTCAGTAACATGTGGAAAGTTAAGTTAGGATGTTTCCATAAAGTTTGCAGTCAGTAGATTGGAGTAAAATTGCAATATACACTGCTTTTAATGTGAAAGGTTGCAATACACTGAGAAATCAACTTTTATATCTTGATGTGCAGAGCAATGATGCAGGTTTCAAACAACTCAGAATCATGTGGGAAGTTATGTGGATATGTTTCCATAAGGTTTGCAGTCATATACTTCTGAGTAAAATTGAAATGTATTCACGTTGAATGTCAAAGCATTGTATGCACTGAGACAACGACTTTTATATATTGTTGAGCAGAGTCATGGAAAAGGTTTCAATAAACTTAGTATCATGTGGGAAGTTAAGTTAGGATGTTTCCAGAAAGTTTGCAGTCAGTACTTTGAAGTAAAATTGAAATATATACTGCTTTGAATGTCAAAGCATTCAATGCACTGTGAAATCAACTTTTTTTTCTTGATGTGCAGAGCAATGATGCAGGTTTCAAACAACTCAGAATCATGTGGGAAGTTATGTGGATTTGTTTCCATAAGCTTTACCGTCAGTACTTGTCAGTAAAATGGAAATGATTACACTTTCAATGTAAACGCATTCTATGCACGGAGATAACAACTTTTTTTATCTTGTTGAGCAGCGTCATGGAAAAGTTTTCAATGAACTCAGTATCATGTGGGAAGTTAAGCTAGGATGCTTACATAATGTTTGCAGTCAGCAGTTTGGATTAAAATTGAAATGTATACTGCTTTTAATGCCAAATCATTCAATGCTCTGAGAAATCAAGTTTTTTATCTTCATGTGCAGAGCAATGATGCAGGTTTGAAACAACTCAAAATAATTTTGAAAGTTATGTGGATATGTTTCCATAAATTTTGCAGTCAGTACTTCTGAGTAAAATTGAAATGTATTCATGTTGAATGTCAAAGCATTGTATGCACTGAGACAACAACTTTTATATATTGTTGAGCAGAGTCATGGAAAAGGTTTCAATGAACTCAGTATCATGTGGGAAGTTAAGTTACGATGTTTCCATAAGCTTTGCAGACAGTACTTGTGAGTAAAATGGAAATGAATACACTTTCAATGTAAATGAATTCAATGCACTGAGAAATCAACTTTTATATCTTGATGTGCAGAGCAATGATGCAGGTTTCAAACAACTCAGAATCATCTGGGAATTTATGTGGATATGTTTCCATAAGGTTTGCAGTCAGTACTTGTGAGAAAAATGGAAATGAATACACTTTCAATGTAAATGCATTCTATGCACTGAGATAAGAACTTTTTTATCTTGTTGAGCAGAGTCATTAAAAAGGTTTCAATAAACTCAGTATCATGTGGGAAGTTAAGTTAGGATGTTTCCATAAACTTTGTAGACAGTAGTTTGGATTAAAATTGAAATGTATACTGCTTTTAATGTCAAATCTTTCAATGCTCTGAGAAATCAAGCTTTTTTCTTGATGTGCAGAGCAATGATGCAGGTTTCAAACAACTCAGAATCATGTGGAAAGTTACGTGGATATATTTCCATAAGGTTTGCAGTCTGTACTTCTGTGTAAAATTGAAATGTATTCAGCTGGAATGTCAAAGCATTGTATGCACTGAGGTATCAACTTTTATATCTTGCAGTGCAGAGTCATAAAAAAGGTTTCAATGAACTCAGTATCATGTGGGAAGTTGTGTAGATATGTTTCCATAAGGTTTGCAGACAGTACTTGTGAGTAAAATGGAAATGAATACACTTTCAATGTAAATGCATTCAATGCACTGAGAAATCAACTTTTTTATCTTGATGTGCAGAGCAATGATGCAGGTTTCAAAGAACTTAGAATCATGAAGGAAGGTATGTAGATATGTTTTAATAAGGTTTGCAGTCAGTAGTTCTGAGTAAAATTGAAATGTATTCACATAGAATGTCAAAGTATTGGAGTAAAATTGAAATCTATACTGCTTTTAACGTCAAAGCTTTCAATGCAATGAGCAATCAAGTTTTTTATCTTGATGTGCAGAGCAATGATGCAGATTTCAAACAGCTCAGAATCATCTGAGAATTTATGTGGATATGTTTCCAGAAGGTTTGCAGTCAGTACTTGAGAGTAAAATTGAAAGAAATACACTTTCAATGTGAATGCATTGTATGCTCTGCGATAACAACTTTTTTATCTTGTTGAGCAGAGTCATGAAAATGGTTTCAATGAACTCAGTATCATGTGGGAAGTTGTGTAGATATATTTCCATAAGCTTTGCAGACAGTACTTGTGAGTAAAATGGAAATGAATACACTTTCAATGTAAATGCTATCAATGCACTGAGAAATCAACTTTTTTATATTGATGTGCAGAGCAATGATGCAGGTTTCAAACAACTTAGAATCATGAAGGAAGTTATGTGGATATGTTTCAAAAAGGTTTGCAGTCAGTACTTCTGAGTAAAATTGAAATGTATTCACATGGAATGTCAAAGCATTGTATGCACTGAGATAACTACTTTTTAATCTTGTTGAGCGGAGTCATGGAAAAGGTTTCAATGAACTCAGTATCATCTGGGAAGTTAAGTTAGGATGTTTACATAACGTTTGCAGTCAGCAGTTTGGATTAAAATTGAAATGTATACTGCTTTTAATGTCAAATCATTCAATGATCTGAGAAATCAAGTTTTTTCTCTTGATGTGCAGAGCAATGATGCAGGTTTCAAACAACTTAGAATCATGAAGGTATTTATGTGAATATGTTTCAATAAGGTTTGCAGTCAGTACTTCCGAGTAAAATTGAAATGTATTCGCGTGGAATGTCAAAGCATTATATGCACTGAGATAACAACTTTTTAATCTTGTTGAGCAGACTCATGGAAAAGGTTTCAATGAACTCAGTATCATGTGGGAAGTTAAGTTACGATGTTTCCATAAAGTTTGCAGTCAGCAGTTTGGAGTAAAATTGAAATGTATACTGCTTTTAATGTGAAAGCTTTCAATGCACTGAGCAATCAACTTTCTTATCTTGATGAGCAGAGCAATGATGCAGGTTTCAAACAACTCAGAATCATGTGGGAAGTTATCTGGATATGTTTCCTTAAAGTTTGCAGACATATACTTCTGAGTAAAATTGAAATGTATTCACGTTGAATGTCAAAGCATTGTATGCACTGAGACAACAACTTTTATATATTGTTGAGCAGAGTCATGGAAAAGGTTTCAATGAACTCAGTATCATGTGGGAATTTAAGTTAGGATGTTTCCATAAAGTTTGTAGACAGTAGTTTGGATTAAAATTGAAATATATACTGCTTTTAATGTCAAATCTTTCAATGCTCTGAGAAATCAAGCTTTTTTCTTGATGTGCAGAGCAATGATGCAAGTTTCAAACAACTCAGAATCATGTGGAAAGTTATGTGGATATATTTCCATAAGGTTTGCAGTCTGTACTTCTGTGTAAAATTGAAATGTATTCAGCTGGAATGTCAAAGCATGGTATACACTGAGGTATTAACTTTTTTATATTTTAGTGCAGAGTCATAAAAAAGGTTTCAATGAACTCAGTATCATGTGGGAAGTTGTGTAGATATGTTTCCATAAGGTTTGCAGACAGTACTTGTGAGTAAAATGGAAATGAATGCACTTTCAATGTAAATGCATTCAATGCACTGAGAAATCAACTTTTTTATCTTGATGTGCAGAGCAATGATGCAGGTTTCAAACAACTTAGAATCATGAAGGAAGTTATGTAGATATGTTTCAATAAGGTTTGCAGTCAGTAGTTCTGAGTAAAATTGAAATGTATTCACATAGAATGTCAAAGTATTGGAGTAAAATTGAAATCTATACTGCTTTTAATGTCAAAACTTTCAATGCAATGAGCAATCAACTTTTTTATCTTGATGTGCAGAGCAATGATGCAGGTTTCAAAGAACTTAGAATCATGAAGGAAGTTATGTAGATATGTTTCAATAAGGTTTGCAGTCAGTAGTGCTGAGTAAAATTGAAATGTATTCGCATGGAATGTCAAAGCATTATATGCACTGAGATAACAACTTTTTAATCTTGTTGAGCAGACTCATGGAAAAGGTTTCAATGTACTCAGTATCATGTGGCAAGTTAAGTTACGATGTTTCCATAAAGTTTGCAGTCAGCAGTTTGGAGTAAAATTGAAATGTATACTGCTTTTAATGTGAAAGCTTTCAATGCACTGAGCAATCAACTTTCTTATCTTGATGTGCAGAGCAATGATGCAGATTTCAAACAACTCAGAATCATGTGGGAAGTTATCTGGATATGTTTCCTTAAGGTTTGCAGACATATTCTTCTGAGTAAAATTGAAATGTATTCACGTTGAATGTCAAAGCATTGTATGCACTGAGACAACAACTTTTATATATTGTTGAGCAGAGTCATGGAAAAGGTTTCAATGAACTCAGTATCATCTGGGAAGTTAAGTTAGGATGTTTACATAACGTTTGCAGTCAGCAGTTTGGATTAAAATTGAAATGTATACTGCTTTTCATGTCAAATCTTTCAATGCTCTGAGAAATCAAGTTTTTTATCTTGATGTGCAGAGCAATGACGCAGGTTTCAAGCAACTCAAAATCATGTTGAAATTTATGTGGATATGTTTCCATAAATTTTGCAGTCAGTACTTCTGAGTAAAATTGAAATGTATTCACATGGAATGTCAAAGCATTGTATGCACTGAGATAACAACTTTTGAATCCTGTTGAGCAGAGTCATGAAAAAGGTTTCAATCAACTCAGTAACATGTGGAAAGTTAAGTTAGGATGTTTCCATAAAGTTTGCAGTCAGTAGATTGGAGTAAAATTGCAATATACACTGCTTTTAATGTGAAAGGTTGCAATACACTGAGAAATCAACTTTTATATCTTGATGTGCAGAGCAATGATGCAGGTTTCAAACAACTCAGAATCATGTGGGAAGTTATGTGGATATGTTTCCATAAGGTTTGCAGTCATATACTTCTGAGTAAAATTGAAATGTATTCACGTTGAATGTCAAAGCATTGTATGCACTGAGACAACGACTTTTATATATTGTTGAGCAGAGTCATGGAAAAGGTTTCAATAAACTTAGTATCATGTGGGAAGTTAAGTTAGGATGTTTCCAGAAAGTTTGCAGTCAGTACTTTGAAGTAAAATTGAAATATATACTGCTTTGAATGTCAAAGCATTCAATGCACTGAGAAATCAACTTTTTTATCTTGATGTGCAGAGCAATGATGCAGGTTTCAAACAACTCAGAATCATGTGGGAAGTTATGTGGATTTGTTTCCATAAGCTTTACCGTCAGTACTTGTCAGTAAAATGGAAATGATTACACTTTCAATGTAAACGCATTCTAGGCACGGAGATAACAACTTTTTTATCTTGTTGAGCAGCGTCATGGAAAAGTTTTCAATGAACTCAGTGTCATGTGGGAAGTTAAGCTAGGATGCTTACATAACGTTTGCAGTCAGCAGTTTGGATTAAAATTGAAATGTATACTGCTTTTAATGCCAAATCATTCAATGCTCTGAGAAATCAAGTTTTTTATCTTCATGTGCAGAGCAATGATGCAGGTTTGAAACAACTCAGAATAATTTTGAAAGTTATGTGGATATGTTTCCATAAATTTTGCAGTCAGTACTTCTGAGTAAAATTGAAATGTATTCATGTTGAATGTCAAAGCATTGTATGCACTGAGACAACAACTTTTATATATTGTTGAGCAGAGTCATGGAAAAGGTTTCAATGAACTCAGTATCATGTGGGAAGTTAAGTTACGATGTTTCCATAAGCTTTGCAGACAGTACTTGTGAGTAAAATGGAAATGAATACACTTTCAATGTAAATGAATTCAATGCACTGAGAAATCAACTTTTATATCTTGATGTGCAGAGCAATGATGCAGGTTTCAAACAACTCAGAATCATCTGGTAATTTATGTGGATATGTTTCCATAAGGTTTGCAGTCAGTACTTGTGAGAAAAATGGAAATGAATACACTTTCAATGTAAATGCATTCTATGCACTGAGATAAGAACTTTTTTATCTTGTTGAGCAGAGTCATTAAAAAGGTTTCAATAAACGCAGTATCATGTGGGAAGTTAACTTAGGATGTTTCCATAAAGTTTGTAGACAGTAGTTTGGATTAAAATTGAAATGTATACTGCTTTTAATGTCAAATCTTTCAATGCTCTGAGAAATCAAGCTTTTTTCTTGATGTGCAGAGCAATGATGCAGGTTTCAAACAACTCAGAATCATGTGGAAAGTTACGTGGATATATTTCCATAAGGTTTGCAGTCTGTACTTCTGTGTAAAATTGAAATGTATTCAGCTGGAATGTCAAAGCATTGTATGCACTGAGGTATCAACTTTTATATCTTGCAGTGCAGAGTCATAAAAAAGGTTTCAATGAACTCAGTATCATGTGGGAAGTTGTGTAGATATGTTTCCATAAGGTTTGCAGACAGTACTTGTGAGTAAAATGGAAATGAATACACTTTCAATGTAAATGCATTCAATGCACTGAGAAATCAACTTTTTTATCTTGATGTGCAGAGCAATGATGCAGGTTTCAAAGAACTTAGAATCATGAAGGAAGTTATGTAGATATGTTTTAATAAGGTTTGCAGTCAGTAGTTCTGAGTAAAATTGAAATGTATTCACATAGAATGTCAAAGTATTGGAGTAAAATTGAAATCTATACTGCTTTTAACGTCAAAGCTTTCAATGCAATGAGCAATCAACTTTTTTATCTTGATGTGCAGAGCAATGATGCAGGTTTCAAACAGCTCAGAATCATCTGAGAATTTATGTGGATATGTTTCCATAAGGTTTGCAGTCAGTACTTGTGAGTAAAATTGAAAGAAATACACTTTCAATGTGAATGCATTGTATGCTCTGCGATAACAACTTTTTTATCTTGTTGAGCAGAGTCATGAAAATGGTTTCAATGAACTCAGTATCATGTGGGAAGTTGTGTAGATATATTTCCATAAGCTTTGCAGACAGTACTTGTGAGTAAAATGGAAATGAATACACTTTCAATGTAAATGCTATCAATGCACTGAGAAATCAACTTTTTTATATTGATGTGCAGAGCAATGATGCAGGTTTCAAACAACTTAGAATCATGAAGGAAGTTATGTGGATATGTTTCAAAAAGGTTTGCAGTCAGTACTTCTGAGTAAAATTGAAATGTATTCACATGGAATGTCAAAGCATTGTATGCACTGAGATAACTACTTTTTAATCTTGTTGAGCGGAGTCATGGAAAAGGTTTCAATGAACTCAGTATCATCTGGGAAGTTAAGTTAGGATGTTTACATAACGTTTGCAGTCAGCAGTTTGGATTAAAATTGAAATGTATACTGCTTTTAATGTCAAATCATTCAATGATCTGAGAAATCAAGTTTTTTCTCTTGATGTGCAGAGCAATGATGCAGGTTTCAAACAACTTAGAATCATGAAGGTATTTATGTGAATATGTTTCAATAAGGTTTGCAGTCAGTACTTCCGAGTAAAATTGAAATGTATTCGCGTGGAATGTCAAAGCATTATATGCACTGAGATAACAACTTTTTAATCTTGTTGAGCAGACTCATGGAAAAGGTTTCAATGAACTCAGTATCATGTGGGAAGTTAAGTTACGATGTTTCCATAAAGTTTGCAGTCAGCAGTTTGGAGTAAAATTGAAATGTATACTGCTTTTAATGTGAAAGCTTTCAATGCACTGAGCAATCAACTTTCTTATCTTGATGAGCAGAGCAATGATGCAGGTTTCAAACAACTCAGAATCATGTGGGAAGTTATCTGGATATGTTTCCTTAAAGTTTGCAGACATATAGTTCTGAGTAAAATTGAAATGTATTCACGTTGAATGTCAAAGCATTGTATGCACTGAGACAACAACTTTTATATATTGTTGAGCAGAGTCATGGAAAAGGTTTCAATGAACTCAGTATCATGTGGGAATTTAAGTTAGGATGTTTCCATAAAGTTTGTAGACAGTAGTTTGGATTAAAATTGAAATATATACTGCTTTTAATGTCAAATCTTTCAATGCTCTGAGAAATCAAGCTTTTTTCTTGATGTGCAGAGCAATGATGCAAGTTTCAAACAACTCAGAATCATGTGGAAAGTTATGTGGATATATTTCCATAAGGTTTGCAGTCTGTACTTCTGTGTAAAATTGAAATGTATTCAGCTGGAATGTCAAAGCATGGTATACACTGAGGTATTAACTTTTTTGTATTTTAGTGCAGAGTCATAAAAAAGGTTTCAATGAACTCAGTATCATGTGGGAAGTTGTGTAGATATGTTTCCATAAGGTTTGCAGACAGTACTTGTGAGTAAAATGGAAATGAATGCACTTTCAATGTAAATGTATTCAATGCACTGAGAAATCAACTTTTTTATCTTGATGTGCAGAGCAATGATGCAGGTTTCAAACAACTTAGAATCATGAAGGAAGTTATGTAGATATGTTTCAATAAGGTTTGCAGTCAGTAGTTCTGAGTAAAATTGAAATGTATTCACATAGAATGTCAAAGTATTGGAGTAAAATTGAAATCTATACTGCTTTTAATGTCAAAACTTTCAATGCAATGAGCAATCAACTTTTTTATCTTGATGTGCAGAGCAATGATGCAGGTTTCAAAGAACTTAGAATCATGAAGGAAGTTATGTAGATATGTTTCAATAAGGTTTGCAGTCAGTAGTGCTGAGTAAAATTGAAATGTATTCGCATGGAATGTCAAAGCATTATATGCACTGAGATAACAACTTTTTAATCTTGTTGAGCAGACTCATGGAAAAGGTTTCAATGAACTCAGTATCATGTGGCAAGTTAAGTTACGACGTTCCATAAAGTTTGCAGTCAGCAGTTTGGAGTAAAATTGAAATGTATACTGCTTTTAATGTGAAAGCTTTCAATGCACTGAGCAATCAACTTTCTTATCTTGATGTGCAGAGCAATGATGCAGATTTCAAACAACTCAGAATCATGTGGGAAGTTATCTGGATATGTTTCCTTAAGGTTTGCAGACATATTCTTCTGAGTAAAATTGAAATGTATTCACGTTGAATGTCAAAGCATTGTATGCACTGAGACAACAACTTTTATATATTGTTGAGCAGAGTCATGGAAAAGGTTTCAATGAACTCAGTATCATGTGGGAATTTAAGTTAGGATGTTTCCATAAAGTTTGTAGACAGTAGTTTGGATTAAAATTGAAATGTATACTGCTTTTAATGTCAAATCTTTCAATGCTCTGAGAAATCAAGCTTTTTTCTTGACATGCAGAGCAATGATGCAGGTTTCAAACAACTCAGAATCATGTGGAAAGTTATGTGGATATGTTTCAATAAGGTTTGCAGTCAGTAGTTCTGAGTAAAATTGAAATGTATTCACATAGAATGTCAAAGTATTGGAGTAAAATTGAAATCTATACTGCTTTTAATGTCAAATCTTTCAATGCAATGAGCAATCAACTTTTTTATCTTGATGTGCAGAGCAATGATGCAGGTTTCAAAGAACTTAGAATCATGAAGGAAGTTATGTAGATATGTTTCAATAAGGTTTGCAGTCAGTAGTGCTGTGTAAAATTGCAATGTATTCACATGGAATGTTAAAGTATTGGAGTAAAATTGAAATGTATACTGCTTTTAATGTCAAAGCTTTGAATGCAATGAGCAATCAACTTTTTTATCTTGATATGCAGAGCAATGTTGCAGGTTTCAAACAACTCAGAATCATCTGGGAATTTATGGGGATATGTTTCCATAAGGTTTGCAGTCAGTACTTGTGAGTAAAATTGAAAGAAATAAACTTTCAATGTGAATGCATTGCATGCTCTGCGATAGCAACTTTTTTATCTTGTTGAGCAGTGTCATGGAAAAGGTTTCAATGAACTCAGTATCATGTGGGAAGTTAAGTTAGGATGTTTACATAACGTTTGCAGTCAGCAGTTTGGATTAAAATTGAAATGTATACTGCTTTTAATGTCAAATCATTCACTACGCTGAGAAATCAACTTTTATATCTTGATGTGCAGAGCAATGATGCTGGTTTCAAACAACTCAGAATCATGTGGGAAGTTATGTGGATATGCTTCCATAAGGTTTGCAGTCATATACTTCTGAGTAAACTTCAAATGTATTCACGTTGAATGTCAAAGCATTGTATGCACTGAGACAACGACTTTTATATATTGTTGAGCAGAGTCATCAAAAAGGTTTCCATAAACTCAATATCATGTGGGAAGTTAAGTTTGGATGGTTCCATAAAGTTTGTAGACAGTAGTTTGGATTAAAATTCAAATGTATACTGCTTTTAATGTTAAATCTTTCAATGCTCTGAGAAATCAAGCTTTTTATCTTGATGTGCAGAGCAATGATGCAGGTTTCAAACAACTCAGAATCATGTGGAAGTTTATGTGGATATGTTTCCATAAGGTTTGCAGTCTGTACTTCTGTGTAAAATTGAAATGTATTCAGCTGGAATGTCAAAGCATTGTATGCACTGAGGTATCAACTTTTTTATCTTGTTGAGCAGAGTCATTAAAAACATTTCAATCAACTCATTATCATCTGGAAAGTTAAGTTAGGATGTTTCCATAAAGTTTGTAGTCAGTAGTTTGGAGTAAAATTGAAAAGTATACTACTTTTAATGTCAAAGTTTTCAATGCACTGAGAAATCAACTTTTTCATCCTGATGGACAGAGCAATGATGCAGGTTTCAAACAACTCAGAATCATCTGGGAAGTTATGTGGATATGTTTCCATAAGGTTTGCAGTCTGTACTTCTGTGTAAAATTGAAATGTATTCAGCTGGAAAGTCAAAGCATTGTATGCACTGAGACAACAACTTTATTATCTTGTTGAGCAGAGTCATGGAAAAGGGTTCAATGAACTCAGTATCATGTGGGAAGTTAAGTTAGGATGTTTCCAGAAAGTTTGCAGTCAGTAGTTTGAAGCAAAATTGAAATATATACTGCTTTTAATGTCAAAGCATTCAATGCACTGAGAAATCCTCTTTTTTATCTTGCTGTGTACAGCAATGATGATGGTTTCAAACAACTCAGAATCATGTGGGAAGTTATGTGGATATGTTTCCATAAGGTTTTCTGTCAGTACTTGTGAGTAAAATGGAAATGAGTGCACTTTCAATGCAAATGCATTCTATGTACTGAGATAAGAACTATTTTATCTTGTTGAGCACAGTCATGAAAAAGGTTTCAATAAACTCAGTATCATGTGGGAGGTTAAGTTAGGATGTTTCCATAAAGTTTGTAGTCAGTAGATTGGAGTAAAGTTGAAATGTATACTGCTTTTAATGTCAAACTTTTCATTGCACTGAGAAATCAACTTTTTTATCTTGATGTGCAGAGCAATGATGCAGGTTTCAAACAACTTAGAATCATGAAGAAAGTTATGTAGGTATGTTTCAATAAGGTTTGCAGTCAGTACTTCTGGGTAATATTGAAATGTATTCACATGGAATGTCAAAGCAATGTATGCACTGAGATAACAACTTTTTAATCTTGTTGTGCAGAGTCATGGAAAAGGTTTCAATGAACTCAGTATCATGTGGGAAGTTAAGTTAGGATGTTTCCATAAATTTGCAGTCAGCAATTTGGGGTAAAATTGAAATGTATACTGCTTTTAATGTCAAAGCATTCAATGCTCTGAGCAATCAAGTTTTTCATCTTGATGTGCAGAGCAATGATGCAGGTTTCAAGCAACTCAAAATCATATGGAAAGTTATGTGGATATGTTTCCATAAGTTTTGCAGTCAGTCCTTCTGAGTCAAATTGAAATGTATTCAGGTGGAATGTCTAAGCATTGAATGCACTGAGATAACAACTTTTTTTATCTTGTTGAGCACAGTCATGAAAAAGGTTTCAATGAACTGATTCTCATCTGGAAAGTTAAGTAAGGATGCTTCCATAAAGTTTGCAGTCAGTAGATTGGAGTAAACTTCAAATGTATACTGTTTTTAATGTGAAAGCTTTCAATGCTCTGAGTAATCAACTTTATTATCTTGATGTGCAGAGCAATGATGCAGGTTTCAAACAACTCAGAATCATGAAGGAAGTTATGTGGACATGTTTCAATAAGGTTTGTAGTCAGTACTTCTGAGTAAAACTGAAATGTGTTCACATGGAATGTCAAAACATTGTATGCACTGAGATAACAAATTTTTAATCTTGTTGAGCAGAGTCATGGAAAAGGTTTCAATGAACTCAGTATCATGTGGGAAGTTAAGTTAGGATGTTTCCATAAGGTTTGCAGTCAGCAGTTTGGAGTAAAATTGAAATGTATACTGCTTTTAATGTCAAAGCATTCAATGCACTGAGAAATCAACTTTTTTATCTTGATGTGCAGAGCAATGATGCAGGTTTCAAACAACTCAGAATCCTGTGGGAAGTTATGTGGATATGTTTCCATAAGGTTTTCTGTCAGTACTTGTGAGTAAAATGGAAATGAGTACACTTTCAATGCAAATGCATTCTATGTTCTGAGATAAGAACTATTTTATCTTGTTAAGCACAGTCATGAAAAAGGTTTCAATAAACTCAGTATCATGTGGGAGGTTAAGTTAGGATGTTTCCATAAAGCTGGTAGTCAGTAGTTTGGAGTAAAATTGAAAAGTATACTGCTTTTAATGTCAAACTTTTCATTGCAC
The DNA here is from genome assembly GCF_030028105.1 of Mobula birostris. Classification (NCBI taxonomy): domain Eukaryota; kingdom Metazoa; phylum Chordata; class Chondrichthyes; order Myliobatiformes; family Myliobatidae; genus Mobula; species Mobula birostris. The sequence continues at coordinate 114,964,761 of NC_092372.1, forward strand.
TGAGAAATCAACTTTTTTATCTTGATGTGCAGAGCAATGATGCAGGTTTCAAACAACTTAGAATCATGAAGAAAGTTATGTAGGTATGTTTCAATAAGGTTTGCAGTCAGTACTTCTGGGTAATATTGAAATGTATTCACATGGAATGTCAAAGCATTGTATGCACTGAGATAACAACTTTTTAATCTTGTTGAGCAGAGTCATGAAAAAGGATTCAATCAACTCATTAACATGTGGAAAGTTAAGTTAAGATGTTTCCATAAAGTTTGCAGTCAGTAGATTGGAGTGAAATTGAAATGTACACTGCTTTTAATGTGAAAGCTTTCAATGCACTGAGTAATCAAATTTTTTATCTTGATGTGCAGAGCAATGATGCAGGTTTCAAATAACTCAGAATCATGTGGGAAGTTATCTGGATATGGTTTCATAAGGTTTGCAGTCAGTACTTCTGAGTAAAATTCAAATGTATTCACGTTGAATGTCAAAGCATTGTATGCACTGAGACAACAACTTTTTTATCTTGTTGAGCAGAGTCATGGAAAAGGGTTCAGTGAACTCAGTATCATCTGGGAAGTTAAGTTAGGTTGTTTCCAAAAAGTTTGCAGTCAGTAGTTTCAAGTAAAATTGAAATGTATACTGCTTTGAATGTCAAAGCTTTCAAAGCACTGAGAAATCAACTTTTTTATCTTGATGTGCAGAGCAATGATGCAGGTTTCATACAACTGAGAATCATGTGGGAAGTTATGTGGATATGTTTCCATAAGGTTTACAGTCAGTACTTGTGAGTAAAATGGAAATGAATACATTTTCAATGTAAACGCATTCTATGCACTGAGATAACATCTTTTTTATCTTGTTGAGCAGAGTCATGAAAAAAGTTTCTGTAAACTCAGTATCATGTGGGAAGTTAAGTTAGCATGTTTCCATAAAGTTTGTAGTTAGTAGTTTGGAGTAAAATTGAAATGTATACTGCTTTTAATGTCAAAGCTGTCAATGCACTGAGAAATCAACCTTTTTATCTTGATGTGCAGAGCAATGATGCAGGTTTCAAACAACTCAGAATCATGTGGAAAGTTATGTGGATATGTTTCCATAAAGTTTGCAGTCAGTACTTCTGTGTAAAATTGAAATGTATTCACATTGAATGTCAAAGCATTGTATGCACTGAGATAACAACTTTTTAATCTTGTTGAGCAGAGTCATGAAAAAGGTTTCAATCAACTCATTAACATGTGGAAAGTTAAGTTAAGATGTTTCCATAAAGTTTGCAGTCAGTAGATTGGAGTGAAATTGAAATGTACACTGCTTTTAATTTGAAAGGTTTCAATACACTGAGAAATCAACTTTTATATCTTGATGTGCAGAGCAATGATGCAGGTTTCAAACAACTCAGAATCATGTGGGAAGTTATCTGGATATGGTTTCATAAGGTTTGTAGTCAGTACTTCTGAGTATAATTCAAATGTATTCACTTTGAAAGACAAAGCATTGTATGCACTGAGACAACAACTTTTTTATCTTGTTGAGCAGAGTCATGGAAAAGGGTTCAATGAACTTAGTATCATGTGAGAAGTTAAGTTAGGATGTTTCCAGAAAGTTTGCAGTCAGTAGTGTGAAGCAAAATTGAAATATATACTGCTTTTAATGTTAAAGCATTCAATGCACTGTGAAATCAACTTTTTTATCTTGATGTGCAGAGCAATGATGCAGGTTTCAAACAACTCAGAATCCTGTGGGAAGTTATGTGGATATGTTTCAATAAGGTTTGCAGTCAGTACTTCTGGATAATATTGAAATGTATTTACATGGAATGTCAAAGCAATGTATGCACTGAGATAACAACTTCTTAATCTTGTTGAGCACAGTCATGGAAAAGGGTTCAATGACCTTAGTATCATGTGAGAAGTTAAGTTAGGATGTTTCCAGAAAGTTTGCAGTCAGTAGTTTGAAGCAAAATTGAAATATATACTGCTTTTAATGTTAAAGCATTCAATGCTCTGAGCAATCAAGTTTTTCATCTTGATGTGCAGAGCAATGATGCAGGTTTGAAGCAACTCAAAATCATATGGAAAGTTATGTGGATATGTTTCCATAAGTTTTGCAGTCAGTACTTCTGAGTCAAATTGAAATGTATTCAGGTGGAATGTCAGGAAGCATTGTATGCACTGAGATAACAACATTTTTATCTTGTTGAGCACAGTCATGAAAAAGGTTTCAATGAACTGATTCTCATCTGGAAAGTTAAGTAAGGATGTTTCCATAACGTTTGCAGTCAGTAGATTGGAGTAAAATTGAAATGTATACTGTTTTTAATGTGAAAGCTTTCAATGCTCTGAGAAATCAACTTTTTTACCTTGATTTGCAGAGCAATGATGCAGGCTTCAAACAACTCAAAATCATGTAGAAAGTAATGTAGATATGTTTCCATAGGGTTTGCAGTCATATACTTCTGTGTAAAATTAAAATGTATTCACGTTGAATGTCAAAGCATTGTTTGCACTGAGACAACAACTTGTTTATCTTGTTGAGCAGAGTCATGAAAAAGGTTTCAATCAACTCATTATCATGTGGGAAGTTAAGTTACGATGTTTCTATAAAGTTTTCAGTCAGTAGTTTGGAGTAAATTTAAAACATATACTGCTTTTAATGTCAAAGCATTCAATGCTCTCAGAAATCAAGTTTTTTATCTTGATGTGCAGAGCAATGATGCAGGTTTCAAACAACTTACAATCATGTGGGAAGTTATGTGGATATGCTTCCATAAGGTTTGCAGTCAGTACTTCTGAGTAAAATTGAAATGTTTCACGTGGAATGTGAAAGCATTATATGCACTGAGATAACAACTTTTTTATCTTGCTGAGCAGAGTCATGAAAAAGGTTTCAATGAACTCAGTATCATGTGGGAAGTTAAGTTACTATGTTTCCAAAAGGTTGCAGTCAGTAGTTTGGAGTAAAATTGAAATGTATACTGCTTTTAATACCAAAGCATTCAATGCACTGAGAAATCAACTTTTTTCTCTTGATGTGTAGACCAATGATGCACAGTTCAAACAACTCAGAATCATGTGGGAAGTTATGTGGATATGTTTCCATAATGTTTGCAGTCAGTACTTGTGAGTTAAATGGATATGAATACACTTTCAATGTAAATGCATTGTATCCACTGAGGTAACAAATTTTTAATCTTGTTGAGCAAAATCATGAAAAAGGTTTCAATCAACTCAGTATCATATGGGAAGTTAAATTATGATGTTTCCAGAAAGTTTGCAGTCAGTAGATTGGAGTAAAATTGAAATGTGCACTGCTGTAAATGTGAAATATTTCAATGCACTGAGTAATCGACTTTTTTATCTTGATTTGCAGAGCAATGATGCAGATTTCAAACAACCCAGAGTCATGTGGGAAGTTATGTTGATATGTTTGCATAAGGTTTGCAGTCAGCACTTCTGAGTAAAATTGAAATATATTCACATGGAATGTCAAAGCATTGTATGCACTGACAACAACTTTTTTATCTTGTTGAGCAGAGTCATGGAAAAGGTTTCAATGAACTCAGTATCATGTGGGAAGTTAAGATTGGATGTTTCCATAAAGTTTGTGGTCAGTAGTTTGGAGTAAAATTGAAATGTATACTGCTTTTAATGTCAAAGCTTTCAATGCACTGAGAAATCAACTTTTTTATCTTGCTGTGCAGAGCAATGGTGCAGGTTTCAAACAACTTAGAATCATGAAGGAAGTTATGTAGATATGTTTCCATAAAGTTTGCAGTCAGTACTTCTGTGTAAAATTGAAATGTATTCAGGTGGAATGTCAAAGCATTGTATGCACTGAGATAACAACGTTTTTATCTTGTTGAGCAGAGTCATGAAAAAGATTTCAATCAACTCATTATCATGTGGGAAGTTAAGTTAGGATGTTTCCATACAGCTTGCAGTCAGTAGATTGGAGTAAAATTGAAATGTGTACTGTTTTTAATGTTAAAGCTTTCAATGCACTGAGCAATCAACTTTTTTATCTTGATGTGCTGCGCAATGATGCAGGTTTCAAACAACTCAGAATCATTTGGGAAGTTATGTGGATATGTTTCCATGAGGTTTGCAGTCAGTACTTCAGAGTAAAATTAAAATGTTTTCACGTTGAATGTCAAATCATTGTATGCACTGAGACAACAACTTTTTTATCTTGCTGAGCAGAGGGTTGGAAAAGGTTTCAATCAACGAAGTATCATGTGGGAAGTTACATTAGGATGTTTCCAGAAAGTTTGCAGCCAGTAGTTTGAAATAAAATTGAAATATATAATGCTTTTAATGTCTAAGCATTCAATGCACTGAGAAATCAACTTTTTTATCTTGATTTGCAGAGCAATGATGCAGGTTTCAAACAACTCAGAATCATCTGGAAATTTATGTGGATATGTTTCCATAAGGTTTACAGTCAGTACTTGTGAGTAAAATTGAAATGAATACACTTTCAATGTGAATGCATTGTATGTTCTGAGATAACAACTTTTTTATCTTGTTGAGCAGAGTCATGAAAAAGGTTTCAATCAACTCATTATCATATGGGAAGTTAAGTTAGGATGTTTCCATAAAGTTTGCAGTTAGTAGATTGGAGTAAAATTGAAATGTATACTCTTTTTAATGTGAAAGCTTTCAATGCACTGAGTAATCAACTTTTATATCTTGATGTGCAGAGCAATGATGCAGGTTTCAAACAACTGAGAATCATGTGGGAATTTATGTGGACATGTTTCCATAAGGTTTGCAGTCAGTAGATGGGATTAAAATTGAAATGTATACTGCTTTTAATGTGAAAGCTTTCAATGCACTGACTAATGAACTTTTATATCTTGATGTGCAGAGCAATGATGCAGGTTTCAAACAACTCAGGATCATGTGGGAAGTTATGTGGATATGTCTCCATAAGGTTTGCAGTCAGTACTTCTAGTAAAATGGAAGTGAATACACTTTCAATGTAAATGCATTCTATGCACTGAGATAACAACTTTTTTATCTTGTTGAGCAGAGTCATGAAAAAGGTTTCAATGAACTCATTATCATCTGGAAAGTTAAATGAGGATGTATCCATAAAGTTTGCAGTCAGTAGATTGGAGTAAAATTGAAATGTATACTGTTTTTAATGTGAAAGCTTTCAATGCTCTGAGAAATCAACGTTTTTATCTTGATGTGCAGAGCAATGATGCAGGTTTCAAACAACTCAAAATGATGTGGGAAGTTATGTAGATATGTTTCCATAGGGTTTGCAGTCATATACTTCTGAGTAAAAATGAAATGTATTCACGTTGAATGTCAAAGCATTGTATGCACTGAGACAACAACTTATATATATTGTTGCGCAGAGTCATGGAAAAGGTTTCAATGAACTCACTATCATGTGGGAAGTTAAGTCAGTATGTTTCCAGAAGTTTGCAGTCAGGCGTTTGAAGTAAAATTGAAATATATACTACTTTTAATGTCAAAGCATTCAATGCACTGAGAAATCAACTTTTTTATCTTGATGTGCAGAGCAATGATGTAGGTTTCAAACAACTGAGAATCATCTGGGAATTTATGTGGATATATTTCCATACGGTTTGCAGTAAGTACATGAGAGTGAAATTGAAATGAATACACTTTCAATGTAAATTCTTACTATGCACTGAGATATCAATTTTTTTATCTTGTTGAGCAGAGTCAAGAAAAAGGTTTCAATGAACTCAGTATCATGTGGGAAGTTAAGATTGGATGTTTCCATAAAGTTTGTGGTCAGTAGTTCGGAGTAAAATTGAAATGTATACTGCTTTTAATGTCAAAGCTTTCAATGCAATGAGAAATCAACTTTTTTATCTTGATTTGCAGAGCAATGATGCAGGCTTCAAACAACTCAAAATCATATGGGAAGTAATGTTGATATGTTTCCACAGGGTTTGCATTCATATACTTCTGTAGAAAATTGAAATGTATTCACGTTGAATGTCAAAGCATTGTTTGCACTGAGGCAACAACTTTTATATATTGTTGAGCAGAGTGATGGAAAAGGTTTCAATGAACTCAGTATCATGTGGGAAGTTAAGTTAGGTTGTTTCCAGAAAGTTTGCAGTCAGTAGATTGGAGTAAAATTGAAATGTACACTGCTGTAAATGTGAAATATTTCAATGCACTGAGTAATCGACTTTTTTATCTTGATTTGCAGAGCAATGATGCAGATTTCAAACAACCCAGAGTCATGTGGGAAGTTATGTGGATATGTTTGCATAAGGTTTGCAGTCAGCACTTCTGAGTAAAATTGAAATATATTCACATGGAATGTCAAAGCATTGTATGCACTGACAACAGCTTTTTTATCTTGTTGAGCAGAGTCATGGAAAAGGTTTCAATGAACTCAGTATCATGTGGGAAGTTAAGATTAGATGTTTCCATAAAGTTTGTGGTCAGTAGTTTGGAGTAAAATTGAAATGTATACTGCTTTTAATGTCAAAGCTTTCAATGCACTGAGAAATCAACTTTTTTTATCTTGCTGTGCAGAGCAATGGTGCAGGTTTCAAACAACTTAGAATCATGAAGGAAGTTATGTAGATATGTTTCCATAAAGTTTGCAGTCAGTACTTCTGTGTAAAATTGAAATGTATTCAGGTGGAATGTCAAAGCATTGTATGCACTGAGATAACAACGTTTTTATCTTGTTGAGCAGAGTCAAGAAAAAGGTTTCAATGAACTCAGTATCATGTGGGAAGTTAAGATTGGATGTTTCCATAAAGTTTGTGGTCAGTAGTTTGGAGTAAAATTGAAATGTATACTGCTTTTAATGTCAAAGCTTTCAATGCACTGAGAACTCAACTTTTTTATTTTGATGTGCAGAGCAATGATGCAGGTTTCAAACAACTTAGAATCATGAAGGAAGTTATGTAGATATGTTTCCATAAAGTTTGCAGTCAGTACTTCTGTGTAAAATTGAAATGTATTCAGGTGGAATGTCAAAGCATTGTATGCACTGAGATAACAACGTTTTTATCTTGTTGAGCAGAGTCATGAAAAAGATTTCAATCAACTCATTATCATGTGGGAAGTTAAGTTAGGATGTTTCCATACAGCTTGCAGTCAGTAGATTGGAGTAAAATTGAAATGTGTACTGTTTTTAATGTTAAAGCTTTCAATGCACTGAGCAATCAACTTTTTTATCTTGATGTGCTGAGCAATGATGCAGGTTTCAAACAACTCAGAATCATTTGGGAAGTTATGTGGATATGTTTCCATGAGGTTTGCAGTCAGTACTTCAGAGTAAAATTAAAATGTTTTCACGTTGAATGTCAAATCATTGTATGCACTGAGACAACAACTTTTTTATCTTGCTGAGCAGAGGGTTGGAAAAGGTTTCAATCAACGAAGTATCATGTGGGAAGTTACATTAGGATGTTTCCAGAAAGTTTGCAGCCAGTAGTTTGAAATAAAATTGAAATATATAATGCTTTTAATGTCTAAGCATTCAATGCACTGAGAAATCAACTTTTTTATCTTGATTTGCAGAGCAATGATGCAGGTTTCAAACAACTCAGAATCATCTGGAAATTTATGTGGATATGTTTCCATAAGGTTTACAGTCAGTACTTGTGAGTAAAATTGAAATGAATACACTTTCAATGTGAATGCATTGTATGTTCTGAGATAACAACTTTTTTATCTTGTTGAGCAGAGTCATGAAAAAGGTTTCAATCAACTCATTATCATATGGGAAGTTAAGTTAGGATGTTTCCATAAAGTTTGCAGTTAGTAGATTGGAGTAAAATTGAAATGTATACTCTTTTTAATGTGAAAGCTTTCAATGCACTGAGTAATCAACTTTTATATCTTGATGTGCAGAGCAATGATGCAGGTTTCAAACAACTGAGAATCATGTGGGAATTTATGTGGACATGTTTCCATAAGGTTTGCAGTCAGTAGATGGGATTAAAATTGAAATGTATACTGCTTTTAATGTGAAAGCTTTCAATGCACTGACTAATGAACTTTTATATCTTGATGTGCAGAGCAATGATGCAGGTTTCAAACAACTCAGGATCATGTGGGAAGTTATGTGGATATGTCTCCATAAGGTTTGCAGTCAGTACTTCTAGTAAAATGGAAGTGAATACACTTTCAATGTAAATGCATTCTATGCACTGAGATAACAACTTTTTTATCTTGTTGAGCAGAGTCATGAAAAAGGTTTCAATGAACTCATTATCATCTGGAAAGTTAAATGAGGATGTTTCCATAAAGTTTGCAGTCAGTAGATTGGAGTAAAATTGAAATGTATACTGTTTTTAATGTGAAAGCTTTCAATGCTCTGAGAAATCAACGTTTTTATCTTGATGTGCAGAGCAATGATGCAGGTTTCAAACAACTCAAAATGATGTGGGAAGTTATGTAGATATGTTTCCATAGGGTTTGCAGTCATATACTTCTGAGTAAAAATGAAATGTATTCACGTTGAATGTCAAAGCATTGTATGCACTGAGACAACAACTTATATATATTGTTGCGCAGAGTCATGGAAAAGGTTTCAATGAACTCACTATCATGTGGGAAGTTAAGTTAGTATGTTTCCAGAAGTTTGCAGTCAGGCGTTTGAAGTAAAATTGAAATATATACTACTTTTAATGTCAAAGCATTCAATGCACTGAGAAATCAACTTTTTTATCTTGATGTGCAGAGCAATGATGTAGGTTTCAAACAACTGAGAATCATCTGGGAATTTATGTGGATATATTTCCATACGGTTTGCAGTAAGTACATGAGGGTGAAATTGAAATGAATACACTTTCAATGTAAATTCTTACTATGCACTGAGATATCAATTTTTTTATCTTGTTGAGCAGAGTCATGAAAAAGATTTCAATCAACTCATTATCATGTGGGAAGTTAAGTTAGGATGTTTCCATACAGCTTGCAGTCAGTAGATTGGAGTAAAATTGAAATGTGTACTGTTTTTAATGTTAAAGCTTTCAATGCACTGAGCAATCAACTTTTTTATCTTGATATGCTGAGCAATGATGCATGTTTCAAACAACTCAGAATCATGTGGGAAGTTATGTGGATATGTTTCCATGAGGTTTGCAGTCAGTACTTCAGAGTAAAATTAAAATGCTTTCACGTTGAATGTCAAATCATTGTATGCACTGAGACAACAACTTTTTTACTTGCTGAGCAGAGGGTTGGAAAAGGTTTCAATCAACGAAGTATCATGTGGGAAGTTACGTTAGGATGTTTCCAGAAAGTTTGCAGCCAGTAGTTTGAAATAAAATTGAAATATATAATGCTTTTAATGTCTAAGCATTCAATGCACTGAGAAATCAACTTTTTTATCTTGATTTGCAGAGCAATGATGCAGGTTTCAAACAACTCAGAATCATCTGGAAATTTATGTGGATATGTTTCCATAAGGTTTACAGTCAGTACTTGTGAGTAAAATTGAAATGAATACACTTTCAATGTGAATCCATTGTATGTTCTGAGATAACAACTTTTTTATCTTGTTGAGCAGAGTCATGAAAAAGGTTTCAATGAACTCATTATCATCTGGAAAGTTAAATGAGGATGTTTCCATAAAGTTTGCAGTCAGTTGATTGGAGTAAAATTGAAATGTATACTGTTTTTAATGTGAAAGCTTTCAATGCTCTGAGAAATCAACGTTTTTATCTTGATGTGCAGAGCAATGATGCAGGTTTCAAACAACTCAAAATGATGTGGGAAGTTATGTAGATATGTTTCCATAGGGTTTGCAGTCATATACTTCTGAGTAAAAATGAAATGTATTCACGTTGAATGTCAAAGCATTGTATGCACTGAGACAACAACTTATATATATTGTTGCGCAGAGTCATGGAAAAGGTTTCAATGAACTCACTATCATGTGGGAAGTTAAGTTAGTATGTTTCCAGAAGATTGCAGTCAGTCGTTTAAAGTAAAATTGAAATATATACTACTTTTAATGTCAAAGCATTCAATGCACTCAGAAATCAACTTTTTTATCTTGATGTGCAGAGCAATGATGTAGGTTTCAAACAACTGAGAATCATCTGGGAATTTATGTGGATATGTTTCTATACGGTTTGCAGTAAGTACATGAGAGTGAAATTGAAATGAATACACTTTCAATATAAATTCATACTATGCACTGAGATATCAATTTTTTTATCTTGTTGAGCAGAGTCAAGAAAAAGGTTTCAATGAACTCAGTATCATGTGGGAAGTTAAGATTGGATGTTTCCATAAAGTTTGTGGTCAGTAGTTTGGAGTAAAATTGAAATGTATACTGCTTTTAATGTCAAAGCTTTCAATGCAATGAGAAATCAACTTTTTTATCTTGATTTGCAGAGCAATGATGCAGGCTTCAAACAACTCAAAATCATGTGGGAAGTAATGTAGATATGTTTCCATAGGGTTTGCAGTCATATACTTCTGAGTAAAAATGAAATGTATTCACGTTGAATGTCAAAGCATTGTATGCACTGAGACAACAACTTATATATATTGTTGCGCAGAGTCATGGAAAAGGTTTCAATGAACTCACTATCATGTGGGAAGTTAAGTTAGGATGATTCCAGAAGATTGCAGTCAGTAGTTTGAAGTAAAATTGAAATATATACTACTTTTAATGTCAAAGCATTCAATGCACTGAGAAATCAACTTTTTTTATCTTGATGTGCAGAGGAATGATGCAGGTTTCAAACAACTCAGAATCATGTGGGAATTTATGTGGCTATGTTTCCATAAGTTTTGCAGTCATTACTTCTGAGTAAAATTGAAATGTATTCACATGGAATGTCAAAGCATTGTACGCACTGAGATAACGACTTTTTAATCTTGTTGAGCAAAGTCATGAAAAAGGTTTCAATCATCTCATTAACATGTGGAAGTTAAGTTAGGATGTTTCCATAAAGTTTGCAGTCAGCAGATTGGAGAGAAATTGAAATGTACACTGCTTTTTATGTGAAAGCTTTCAATGCACTGAGAAATCAAATTTTTTATCTTGATGTGCAGAGCAATGATGCAGGTTTCAAACAACTTACAATCATGTGGGAAGTTATCTGGATATGGTTTCATAAGGTTTGCAGTCAGTACTTCTGAGTAAAACTCAAATGTATTCACGTTGAATGTCAAAGCATTGTATGCACTGAGACAACATCTTTTTTATCTTGTTGAGCAGAGTCATGGAAAAGGGTTTAATGAACTCAGTATCATGTGCGAAGTTAAGTTAGGATGTTTCCAGAAAGTTTGCTGTCAGTAGTTTGAAGCAAAATTGAAATATATACTGCTTTTAATGTCAAAGCATTCAATGCACTGTGAAATAACCTTTTTTATCTTGATGTGCAGAGCAATGATGCAGGTTTGAAACAACTCAGAATCCTGTGGGAAGTTATGTGGATATGTTTCCATAAGGTTTGCTGTCAGTACTTGTGAGTAAAATGGAAATGAGTACACTTTCAATGCAAATGCCTTCTATGTACTGAGATAAGAACTTTTTTATCTTGTTGAGCACAGTCATGAAAAAGGTTTCAATAAACTCAGTATCATCTGGGAAGTTAAGTTAGGATGTTTCCATAAAGTTTGTAGTCAGTAGTTTGGAGTAAAATTGAAAAGAATACTGCTTTTAATGTCAAACTTTTCAATGCACTGAGAAATCAACTTTTTTATCTTGATGCGCAGAGCAATGATGCAGGTTTCAAACAACTGAGAATCATGTGGGAATTTATGTGGATATGTTTCCATAAGGTTTGCAGTCAGTAGATGGGATTAAAATTGAAATGTATACTGCTTTTAATGTGAAAGCTTTGAATGCACTGAGAAATGAACTTTTATATCTTGATGTGCAGACCAATGATGCAGGTTTCAAACAACTCAGAATCATGTGGGAAGTTATGTGGATATGTTTCCATTAGGTTTGCAGTCAGTACTTCTAGTAAAATGGAAGTGAATACACTTTCAATGTAAATGCATTCTATGCACTGAGATAACAACTTTTTTATCTTGTTGAGCAGAGTCATGAAAAAGGTTTCAATCAACTCATTATCATATGGGAAGTTAAGTTAGGATGTTTCCATAAAGTTTGCAGTCAGTAGATTGGAGTAAAATTGAAATGAATACTGGTTTTTAATGTGAAAGCTTTCAATGAACTGAGAAATCAACTTTTTTATCTTGATGTGCAGAGCAATGATGCAGATTTCAAACAACTCAGAGTCATGTGGGAAGTTTTGTGGATATGTTTCCATAAGGTTTGCAGTCAGCACTTCTGAGTAAAATTGAAATGTATTCACCTGGAATGTCAAAGCACTGACAACAACTTTTATATCTTGTTGAGCAGAGTCATGGAAAAGGTTTCAATGAACTCAGTATCGTGTGGGAAGTTACGTTAGGATGTTTTCATAAAGTTTGAAGTCAGTAGTTTGGATTAAATTTGAAATGTATACTGCTTTGAATGTCAATGAATTCAATGCACTGAGAAATCAACGTTTTCATCTTGATGTGCAGGGCAATGATGCAGGTTTCAAACAACTGAGAATCATGTGGGAATTTATGTGGATATGTTTCCATAAGGTTTGCAGTCAGTAGATGGGATTAAAATTGAAATGTATACTGCTTTTAATGTGAAAGCTTTGAATGCACTGAGAAATGAACTTTTATATCTTGATGTGCAGACCAATGATGCAGGTTTCAAACAACTCAGAATCATGTGGGAAGTTATGTGGATATGTTTCCATTAGGTTTGCAGTCAGTACTTCTAGTAAAATGGAAGTGAATACACTTTCAATGTGAATGCATTGTATGTTCTGAGATAACAACTTTTTTATCTTGTTGAGCAGAGTCATGAAAAAGGTTTCAATCAACTCATTGTCATATGGGAAGTTAAGTTAGGATGTTTCCATAAAGTTTGCAGTTAGTAGATTGGAGTAAAATTGAAATGTATACTCTTTTTAATGTGAAAGCTTTCAATGCACTGAGTAATCAACTTTTATATCTTGATGTGCAGAGCAATGATGCAGGTTTCAAACAACTGAGAATCATGTGGGAATTTATGTGGACATGTTTCCATAAGGTTTGCAGTCAGTAGATGGGATTAAAATTGAAATGTATACTGCTTTTAATGTGAAAGCTTTCAATGCACTGACTAATGAACTTTTATATCTTGATGTGCAGAGCAATGATGCAGGTTTCAAACAACTCAGGATCATGTGGGAAGTTATGTGGATATGTCTCCATAAGGTTTGCAGTCAGTACTTCTAGTAAAATGGAAGTGAATACACTTTCAATGTAAATGCATTCTATGCACTGAGATAACAACTTTTTTATCTTGTTGAGCAGAGTCATGAAAAAGGTTTCAATGAACTCATTATCATCTGGAAAGTTAAATGAGGATGTTTCCATAAAGTTTGCAGTCAGTAGATTGGAGTAAAATTGAAATGTATACTGTTTTTAATGTGAAAGCTTTCAATGCTCTGAGAAATCAACGTTTTTATTTTGATGTGCAGAGCAATGATGCAGGTTTCAAACAACTCAAAATGATGTGGGAAGTTATGTAGATATGTTTCCATAGGGTTTGCAGTCATATACTTCTGAGTAAAAATGAAATGTATTCACGTTGAATGTCAAAGCATTGTATGCACTGAGACAACAACTTATATATATTGTTGCGCAGAGTCATGGAAAAGGTTTCAATGAACTCACTATCATGTGGGAAGTTAAGTCAGTATGTTTCCAGAAGTTTGCAGTCAGGCGTTTGAAGTAAAATTGAAATATATACTACTTTTAATGTCAAAGCATTCAATGCACTGAGAAATCAACTTTTTTATCTTGATGTGCAGAGCAATGATGTAGGTTTCAAACAACTGAGAATCATCTGGGAATTTATGTGGATATATTTCCATACGGTTTGCAGTAAGTACATGAGAGTGAAATTGAAATGAATACACTTTCAATGTAAATTCTTACTATGCACTGAGATATCAATTTTTTTATCTTGTTGAGCAGAGTCAAGAAAAAGGTTTCAATGAACTCAGTATCATGTGGGAAGTTAAGATTGGATGTTTCCATAAAGTTTGTGGTCAGTAGTTCGGAGTAAAATTGAAATGTATACTGCTTTTAATGTCAAAGCTTTCAATGCAATGAGAAATCAACTTTTTTATCTTGATTTGCAGAGCAATGATGCAGGCTTCAAACAACTCAAAATCATATGGGAAGTAATGTTGATATGTTTCCACAGGGTTTGCATTCATATACTTCTGTAGAAAATTGAAATGTATTCACGTTGAATGTCAAAGCATTGTTTGCACTGAGGCAACAACTTTTATATATTGTTGAGCAGAGTGATGGAAAAGGTTTCAATGAACTCAGTATCATGTGGGAAGTTAAGTTAGGTTGTTTCCAGAAAGTTTGCAGTCAGTAGATTGGAGTAAAATTGAAATGTACACTGCTGTAAATGTGAAATATTTCAATGCACTGAGTAATCGACTTTTTTATCTTGATTTGCAGAGCAATGATGCAGATTTCAAACAACCCAGAGTCATGTGGGAAGTTATGTGGATATGTTTGCATAAGGTTTGCAGTCAGCACTTCTGAGTAAAATTGAAATATATTCACATGGAATGTCAAAGCATTGTATGCACTGACAACAGCTTTTTTATCTTGTTGAGCAGAGTCATGGAAAAGGTTTCAATGAACTCAGTATCATGTGGGAAGTTAAGATTAGATGTTTCCATAAAGTTTGTGGTCAGTAGTTTGGAGTAAAATTGAAATGTATACTGCTTTTAATGTCAAAGCTTTCAATGCACTGAGAAATCAACTTTTTTTATCTTGCTGTGCAGAGCAATGGTGCAGGTTTCAAACAACTTAGAATCATGAAGGAAGTTATGTAGATATGTTTCCATAAAGTTTGCAGTCAGTACTTCTGTGTAAAATTGAAATGTATTCAGGTGGAATGTCAAAGCATTGTATGCACTGAGATAACAACGTTTTTATCTTGTTGAGCAGAGTCAAGAAAAAGGTTTCAATGAACTCAGTATCATGTGGGAAGTTAAGATTGGATGTTTCCATAAAGTTTGTGGTCAGTAGTTTGGAGTAAAATTGAAATGTATACTGCTTTTAATGTCAAAGCTTTCAATGCACTGAGAACTCAACTTTTTTATTTTGATGTGCAGAGCAATGATGCAGGTTTCAAACAACTTAGAATCATGAAGGAAGTTATGTAGATATGTTTCCATAAAGTTTGCAGTCAGTACTTCTGTGTAAAATTGAAATGTATTCAGGTGGAATGTCAAAGCATTGTATGCACTGAGATAACAACGTTTTTATCTTGTTGAGCAGAGTCATGAAAAAGATTTCAATCAACTCATTATCATGTGGGAAGTTAAGTTAGGATGTTTCCATACAGCTTGCAGTCAGTAGATTGGAGTAAAATTGAAATGTGTACTGTTTTTAATGTTAAAGCTTTCAATGCACTGAGCAATCAACTTTTTTATCTTGATGTGCTGAGCAATGATGCAGGTTTCAAACAACTCAGAATCATTTGGGAAGTTATGTGGATATGTTTCCATGAGGTTTGCAGTCAGTACTTCAGAGTAAAATTAAAATGTTTTCACGTTGAATGTCAAATCATTGTATGCACTGAGACAACAACTTTTTTATCTTGCTGAGCAGAGGGTTGGAAAAGGTTTCAATCAACGAAGTATCATGTGGGAAGTTACATTAGGATGTTTCCAGAAAGTTTGCAGCCAGTAGTTTGAAATAAAATTGAAATATATAATGCTTTTAATGTCTAAGCATTCAATGCACTGAGAAATCAACTTTTTTATCTTGATTTGCAGAGCAATGATGCAGGTTTCAAACAACTCAGAATCATCTGGAAATTTATGTGGATATGTTTCCATAAGGTTTACAGTCAGTACTTGTGAGTAAAATTGAAATGAATACACTTTCAATGTGAATGCATTGTATGTTCTGAGATAACAACTTTTTTATCTTGTTGAGCAGAGTCATGAAAAAGGTTTCAATCAACTCATTATCATATGGGAAGTTAAGTTAGGATGTTTCCATAAAGTTTGCAGTTAGTAGATTGGAGTAAAATTGAAATGTATACTCTTTTTAATGTGAAAGCTTTCAATGCACTGAGTAATCAACTTTTATATCTTGATGTGCAGAGCAATGATGCAGGTTTCAAACAACTGAGAATCATGTGGGAATTTATGTGGACATGTTTCCATAAGGTTTGCAGTCAGTAGATGGGATTAAAATTGAAATGTATACTGCTTTTAATGTGAAAGCTTTCAATGCACTGACTAATGAACTTTTATATCTTGATGTGCAGAGCAATGATGCAGGTTTCAAACAACTCAGGATCATGTGGGAAGTTATGTGGATATGTCTCCATAAGGTTTGCAGTCAGTACTTCTAGTAAAATGGAAGTGAATACACTTTCAATGTAAATGCATTCTATGCACTGAGATAACAACTTTTTTATCTTGTTGAGCAGAGTCATGAAAAAGGTTTCAATGAACTCATTATCATCTGGAAAGTTAAATGAGGATGTTTCCATAAAGTTTGCAGTCAGTAGATTGGAGTAAAATTGAAATGTATACTGTTTTTAATGTGAAAGCTTTCAATGCTCTGAGAAATCAACGTTTTTATCTTGATGTGCAGAGCAATGATGCAGGTTTCAAACAACTCAAAATGATGTGGGAAGTTATGTAGATATGTTTCCATAGGGTTTGCAGTCATATACTTCTGAGTAAAAATGAAATGTATTCACGTTGAATGTCAAAGCATTGTATGCACTGAGACAACAACTTATATATATTGTTGCACAGAGTCATGGAAAAGGTTTCAATGAACTCACTATCATGTGGGAAGTTAAGTTAGTATGTTTCCAGAAGTTTGCAGTCAGGCGTTTGAAGTAAAATTGAAATATATACTACTTTTAATGTCAAAGCATTCAATGCACTGAGAAATCAACTTTTTTATCTTGATGTGCAGAGCAATGATGTAGGTTTCAAACAACTGAGAATCATCTGGGAATTTATGTGGATATATTTCCATACGGTTTGCAGTAAGTACATGAGGGTGAAATTGAAATGAATACACTTTCAATGTAAATTCTTACTATGCACTGAGATATCAATTTTTTTATCTTGTTGAGCAGAGTCATGAAAAAGATTTCAATCAACTCATTATCATGTGGGAAGTTAAGTTAGGATGTTTCCATACAGCTTGCAGTCAGTAGATTGGAGTAAAATTGAAATGTGTACTGTTTTTAATGTTAAAGCTTTCAATGCACTGAGCAATCAACTTTTTTATCTTGATATGCTGAGCAATGATGCATGTTTCAAACAACTCAGAATCATCTGGAAATTTATGTGGATATGTTTCCATAAGGTTTACAGTCAGTACTTGTGAGTAAAATTGAAATGAATACACTTTCAATGTGAATCCATTGTATGTTCTGAGATAACAACTTTTTTATCTTGTTGAGCAGAGTCATGAAAAAGGTTTCAATGAACTCATTATCATCTGGAAAGTTAAATGAGGATGTTTCCATAAAGTTTGCAGTCAGTTGATTGGAGTAAAATTGAAATGTATACTGTTTTTAATGTGAAAGCTTTCAATGCTCTGAGAAATCAACGTTTTTATCTTGATGTGCAGAGCAATGATGCAGGTTTCAAACAACTCAAAATGATGTGGGAAGTTATGTAGATATGTTTCCATAGGGTTTGCAGTCATATACTTCTGAGTAAAAATGAAATGTATTCACGTTGAATGTCAAAGCATTGTATGCACTGAGACAACAACTTATATATATTGTTGCGCAGAGTCATGGAAAAGGTTTCAATGAACTCACTATCATGTGGGAAGTTAAGTTAGTATGTTTCCAGAAGATTGCAGTCAGTCGTTTAAAGTAAAATTGAAATATATACTACTTTTAATGTCAAAGCATTCAATGCACTCAGAAATCAACTTTTTTATCTTGATGTGCAGAGCAATGATGTAGGTTTCAAACAACTGAGAATCATCTGGGAATTTATGTGGATATGTTTCTATACGGTTTGCAATAAGTACATGAGAGTGAAATTGAAATGAATACACTTTCAATATAAATTCATACTATGCACTGAGATATCAATTTTTTTATCTTGTTGAGCAGAGTCAAGAAAAAGGTTTCAATGAACTCAGTATCATGTGGGAAGTTAAGATTGGATGTTTCCATAAAGTTTGTGGTCAGTAGTTTGGAGTAAAATTGAAATGTATACTGCTTTTAATGTCAAAGCTTTCAATGCAATGAGAAATCAACTTTTTTATCTTGATTTGCAGAGCAATGATGCAGGCTTCAAACAACTCAAAATCATGTGGGAAGTAATGTAGATATGTTTCCATAGGGTTTGCAGTCATATACTTCTGAGTAAAAATGAAATGTATTCACGTTGAATGTCAAAGCATTGTATGCACTGAGACAACAACTTATATATAATGTTGAGCAGAGTCATGGAAAAGGTTTCAATGAACTCACTATCATGTGGGAAGTTAAGTTAGGATGATTCCAGAAGATTGCAGTCAGTAGTTTGAAGTAAAATTGAAATATATACTACTTTTAATGTCAAAGCATTCAATGCACTGAGAAATCAACTTTTTTTATCTTGATGTGCAGAGGAATGATGCAGGTTTCAAACAACTCAGAATCATGTGGGAATTTATGTGGCTATGTTTCCATAAGTTTTGCAGTCATTACTTCTGAGTAAAATTGAAATGTATTCACATGGAATGTCAAAGCATTGTACGCACTGAGATAACGACTTTTTAATCTTGTTGAGCAAAGTCATGAAAAAGGTTTCAATCATCTCATTAACATGTGGAAGTTAAGTTAGGATGTTTCCATAAAGTTTGCAGTCAGCAGATTGGAGAGAAATTGAAATGTACACTGCTTTTTATGTGAAAGCTTTCAATGCACTGAGAAATCAAATTTTTTATCTTGATGTGCAGAGCAATGATGCAGGTTTCAAACAACTTACAATCATGTGGGAAGTTATCTGGATATGGTTTCATAAGGTTTGCAGTCAGTACTTCTGAGTAAAACTCAAATGTATTCACGTTGAATGTCAAAGCATTGTATGCACTGAGACAACATCTTTTTTATCTTGTTGAGCAGAGTCATGGAAAAGGGTTTAATGAACTCAGTATCATGTGCGAAGTTAAGTTAGGATGTTTCCAGAAAGTTTGCTGTCAGTAGTTTGAAGCAAAATTGAAATATATACTGCTTTTAATGTCAAAGCATTCAATGCACTGTGAAATAACCTTTTTTATCTTGATGTGCAGAGCAATGATGCAGGTTTGAAACAACTCAGAATCCTGTGGGAAGTTATGTGGATATGTTTCCATAAGGTTTGCTGTCAGTACTTGTGAGTAAAATGGAAATGAGTACACTTTCAATGCAAATGCCTTCTATGTACTGAGATAAGAACTTTTTTATCTTGTTGAGCACAGTCATGAAAAAGGTTTCAATAAACTCAGTATCATCTGGGAAGTTAAGTTAGGATGTTTCCATAAAGTTTGTAGTCAGTAGTTTGGAGTAAAATTGAAAAGAATACTGCTTTTAATGTCAAACTTTTCAATGCACTGAGAAATCAACTTTTTTATCTTGATGCGCAGACCAATGATGCAGGTTTCAAACAACTCAGAATCATGTGGGAAGTTATGTGGATATGTTTCCATTAGGTTTGCAGTCAGTACTTCTAGTAAAATGGAAGTGAATACACTTTCAATGTAAATGCATTCTATGCACTGAGATAACAACTTTTTTATCTTGTTGAGCAGAGTCATGAAAAAGGTTTCAATCAACTCATTATCATATGGGAAGTTAAGTTAGGATGTTTCCATAAAGTTTGCAGTCAGTAGATTGGAGTAAAATTGAAATGAATACTGGTTTTTAATGTGAAAGCTTTCAATGAACTGAGAAATCAACTTTTTTATCTTGATGTACAGAGCAATGATGTAGGTTTCAAACAACTGAGAATCATGTGGGAATTTATGTGGATATGTTTCCATAAGGTTTGCAGTAAGTACATGTGAGTGAAATTGAAATGAATACACTTTCAATGTAAATTCATACTATGCACTGAAATATCAATTTTTTTTATCTTGTTGAGCAGAGTCAAGAAAAAGATTTCAATGAACTCAGTATCATGTGGGAAGTTAAGATTGGATGTTTCCATAAAGTTTGTGGTCAGTAGTTTGGAGTAAAATTGAAATGTATACTGCTTTTAATGTCAAAGCTTTCAATGCAATGAGAAACCAACTTTTTTATCTTGATGTGCAGAGCAATGATGCAGGTTTCAAACAACTCAGAATCATCTGGGAATTTATGTGGATATCTTTCCATAAGGTTTGCAGTCAGTACTTGTGAGTAAAATTGAAAGAAATACACTTTCAATGTGAATGCATTGTATGCTCTGAGATAACAACCTTTTTATCTTGTTCAGCAGAGTCATGAAAAAGGTTTCAATGAACTCAGTATCATGTGGGAAGTTGTGTAGATATGTTTCCATAAGGTTTGCAGACAGTACTTGTGAGTAAAATGGAAATGAATACACTTTCAATGTAAATGAATTCAATGCACTGAGAAATCAACTTTTTTATCTTAATGTGCAGAGCAATGATGCAGGTTTCAAACAACTTAGATCATGAAGGAAGTTATATGGATATGTTTCAATAAGGTTTGCAGTCAGTACTTCTGAGTAAAATTGAAATATATTCACATGGAATGTCAAAGCATTGTATGCACTGAGATAACAACTTTTTAATCTTGTTGAGCAGAGTCATGGAAAAGGTTTCAATGAACTCAGTATCATGTGGGAAGTTACGTTAGGATGTTTACATAAAGTTTGCAGTCAGCAGTTTGGAGTAAAATTGAAATGTATACTGCTTCTAATGTAAAAGCATTCAATGCTCTAAGGAATCAAGTTTTTTATCTTGATGTGCAGAGCAATGATGCAGGTTTCAAACAGCTCAAAATGATTTTGAAAGTTATGTGGATATGTTTCCATAAGTTTTGCAGTCAGTACTTCTGAGTAAAATTGAAATGTACTCACATGAAATGTCAAAGCATTGTATGCACTGAGATAACGACTTTTTAATCTGGTTGAGCAGAGTCATGAAAAAGGTTTCAATCAACTCATTAACATGTGGAAAGTTAAGTTAGGATGTTTCCATAAAGTTTGCAGTCAGTAGATTGGAGTGAAATTGAAATGTACACTGCTTTTTATGTGAAAGCTTTCAATGCACTGAGAAATCAAATTTTTTATCTTGATGTGCAGACCAATGATGCAGGTTTCAAACAATTTACAATCATGTGGGAAGTTATCTGGATATGGTTTCATAAGGTTTGCAGTCAGTACTTCTGAGTAAAATGGAAATGAGTACACTTTCAATGCAAATGCATTCTATGTACTGAGATAAGAACTTTTTTATCTTGTTGAGCACAGTCATGAAAAAGGTTTCAATAAACTCAGTATCATGTGGGAAGTTAAGTTAGGATGTTTCCATAAAGTTTGTAGTCAGTAGTCTGGAGTAAAATTGAAAAGAATACTGCTTTTAATGTCAAACTTTTCAATGCACTGAGGAATCAACTTTTTTATCTTGATGTGCAGAGCAATGATGCAGGTTTCAAACAACTTAGAATCATGAAGAAAGTTATGTGGATATGTTTCGATAAGGTTTGCAGTCAGTATTTCTGGGTAATATTGAAATGTATTCACATGGAATGTCAAAGCATTGTATGCACAGAGATAACAACTTTTTAATCTTGTTGAGCAGAGTCATGGAAAAGGTTTCAATGAACTCAGTATCATGTGGGAAGTTAAGTTAGGATGTTTCCATAAAGTTTGCAATCAACAATTTGGGGTAAAATTGAAATATATACTGCTTTTAATGTCAAAGCATTCAATGCTCTGAGAAATCAATTTTTTCATCTTGATCTGCAGAGCAATGATGCAGGTTTCAAGCAACTCAAAATCATATGGAAAGTTAAGTGGATATGTTTCCATAAGTTTTGCAGTCAGTACTTCTGTGTAAAATTGAAATGTATTCACGTTGAATGTCAAAGCATTGTTTGCACTGAGACAAAAACTTTTATATATTGTTGAGCAGAGTGATGGAAATGGTTTCAATGAACTCAGTATCATGTGGGAAGTTACGTTAGGTTGTTTCCAGAAAGTTTGCAGTCAGTAGTTTGAAGTAAAATTGAAATGTATACTGCTTTTAATGTCAAAGCTTTCAATGCACTGAGAAATCAACTTTTTTATCTTGATGTGCAGAGCAATGATGCAGGTTTCAAACAACTTAGAATCATGAAGAAAGTTATGTGGATATGTTTCAATAAAGTTTGCAGTCAGTACTTCTGGGTAATATTGAAATGTATTCACATGGAATGTCAAAGCATTGTATGCACTGAGATAACAACTTTTTAATCTTGTTGAGCAGAGTCATGGAAAAGGTTTCAATGAACTCAGTATCATGTGGGAAGTTAAGTTAGGATGTTTCCATAAAGTTTGCAATCAACAATTTGGGGTAAAATTGAAATATATACTGCTTTTAATGCCAAAGCATTCAATGCTCTGAGAAATCAAGTTTTTCATCTTGATGTGCAGAGCAATGATGCAGGTTTCAAACAACTTAGAATCATGAAGGAAGTTATGTAGATATGTTTCAATAAGGTTTGCAGTCAGTACTTCTCAGTAAAATTGAAATGTGTTCACCTGGAATGTCAAAAAATTGTATGCACTGAGACAACAACTTTTGTATCTTGTAGAGCAGAGGCATGGCAAAGGTTTCAATGAACTAAGTATCATGTGGGAAGTTACGTTAGGATGTTTCCAGAAAGTTTGCAGTCAGTAGTTTGAAATAAAATTGAAATATATACTGCTTTTAATGTCAAAGCTTTCAATGCACTGAGAAATCAACTTTTTTATCTTGATGTGCAGAGCAATGATGCAGGTTTCAAACAACTGAGAATCATGTGGGAAGTCATGTGGATATGTTTCCATGAGGTTTACAGTCAGTACTTGTGAGTAAAATGGAAATGAATACATTTTCAATGTAAATGCATTCTATGCACTGAGATAACATCTTTTTTATCTTGTTGAGCAGAGTCATGAAAAAGGTTTCTATAAACTCAGCATCATGTGGGAAGTTAAGTGAGCATCTTTCCATAAAGTTTGTAGTTACTAGTTTGGAGTAAAATTGAAATGTATACTGCTTTTAATGTCAAAGCTTTCAATGCACTGAGAAATCAACTTTTTTATCTTGATGTGCAGAGCAATGATGCAGGTTTCAAACAACTCAGAATCATGAAGGAAGTTATGTGGATATGTTTCAATAAGGTTTGCAGTCAGTACTTCTGAGTAAAACTGAAATGTGTTCACATGGAATGTCAAAACATTGTATGCACTGAGATAACAACTTTTTAATCTTGTTGAGCAGAGTCATGGAAAAGGTTTCAATAAACTCAGTATCATGTGGGCAGTTAAGTTAGGATGTTTCCATAAGGTTTGCAGTCACTAGTTTGGAGTGAAATTGAAATGTATACCTCTTTTAATGTCAAAGCATTCAATGCACTGAGCAATCAACTTTTTTATCTTGATGTGCAGAGCAATGATGCAGGTTTCAAACAACTCAGAATCATGTGGGAAGTTATGTGGATATGTTTCCATGAGGTTTGCAGTCAGTACTTCAGAGTAAAATTAAAATGTTTTCACGTTGAATGTCAAATCATTATATGCACTGAGACAACAACTTTTTTATCTTGCTGAGCAGAGGGTTGGAAAAGGTTTTAATCAACTAAGTATCATGTGGGAAGTTACGTTAGGATGTTTCCAGAAAGTTTGCAGCCAGTTGTTTCAAATAAAATTGAAATATATAATGCTTTTAATGTCTAAGCATTCAATGCACTGAGAAATCAACATTTTTATCTTGATGTGCAGAGCAATGATGCAGGTTTCAAACAACTTAGATCATGAAGGAAGTTATGTGGATATGTTTCAATAAGGTTTGCAGTCAGTACTTCTGAGTAAAATTGAAATGTACCCACATGGAATGTCAAAGCATTGTATGCACTGAGATAACGACTTTTTAATCTTGTTGAGCAGAGTCATGAAAAAGGTTTCAATCAACTCATTGACATGTGGAAAGTTAAGTTAGGATGTTTCCATAAAGTTTGCAGTCAGTAGATTGGAGTGAAATTGAAATGTACACTGCTTTTTATGTGAAATCTTTCAATGCACTGAGAAATCAAATTTTTTATCTTGATGTGCAGAGCAATGATGCAGGTTTCAAACAATTTACAATCATGTGGGAAGTTATCTGGATATGGTTTCATAAGGTTTGCAGTCAGTACTTCTGAGTAAAATGGAAATGAGTACACTTTCAATGCAAATGCATTCTATGTACTGAGATAAGAACTTTTTTATCTTGTTGAGCAGAGTCATGGAAAAGGGTTTAATGAACTCAGTATCATGTGCGAAGTTAAGTTAGGATGTTTCCAGAAAGTTTGCTGTCAGTAGTTTGAAGCAAAATTGAAATATATACTGCTTTTAATGTCAAAGCATTCAATGCACTGTGAAATAACCTTTTTTATCTTGATGTGCAGAGCAATGATGCAGGTTTGAAACAACTCAGAATCCTGTGGGAAGTTATGTGGATATGTTTCCATAAGGTTTGCTGTCAGTACTTGTGAGTAAAATGGAAATGAGTACACTTTCAATGCAAATGCCTTCTATGTACTGAGATAAGAACTTTTTTATCTTGTTGAGCACAGTCATGAAAAAGGTTTCAATAAACTCAGTATCATCTGGGAAGTTAAGTTAGGATGTTTCCATAAAGTTTGTAGTCAGTAGTTTGGAGTAAAATTGAAAAGAATACTGCTTTTAATGTCAAACTTTTCAATGCACTGAGAAATCAACTTTTTTATCTTGATGCGCAGACCAATGATGCAGGTTTCAAACAACTCAGAATCATGTGGGAAGTTATGTGGATATGTTTCCATTAGGTTTGCAGTCAGTACTTCTAGTAAAATGGAAGTGAATACACTTTCAATGTAAATGCATTCTATGCACTGAGATAACAACTTTTTTATCTTGTTGAGCAGAGTCATGAAAAAGGTTTCAATCAACTCATTATCATATGGGAAGTTAAGTTAGGATGTTTCCATAAAGTTTGCAGTCAGTAGATTGGAGTAAAATTGAAATGAATACTGGTTTTTAATGTGAAAGCTTTCAATGAACTGAGAAATCAACTTTTTTATCTTGATGTACAGAGCAATGATGTAGGTTTCAAACAACTGAGAATCATGTGGGAATTTATGTGGATATGTTTCCATAAGGTTTGCAGTAAGTACATGTGAGTGAAATTGAAATGAATACACTTTCAATGTAAATTCATACTATGCACTGAAATATCAATTTTTTTTATCTTGTTGAGCAGAGTCAAGAAAAAGATTTCAATGAACTCAGTATCATGTGGGAAGTTAAGATTGGATGTTTCCATAAAGTTTGTGGTCAGTAGTTTGGAGTAAAATTGAAATGTATACTGCTTTTAATGTCAAAGCTTTCAATGCAATGAGAAACCAACTTTTTTATCTTGATGTGCAGAGCAATGATGCAGGTTTCAAACAACTCAGAATCATCTGGGAATTTATGTGGATATCTTTCCATAAGGTTTGCAGTCAGTACTTGTGAGTAAAATTGAAAGAAATACACTTTCAATGTGAATGCATTGTATGCTCTGAGATAACAACCTTTTTATCTTGTTCAGCAGAGTCATGAAAAAGGTTTCAATGAACTCAGTATCATGTGGGAAGTTGTGTAGATATGTTTCCATAAGGTTTGCAGACAGTACTTGTGAGTAAAATGGAAATGAATACACTTTCAATGTAAATGAATTCAATGCACTGAGAAATCAACTTTTTTATCTTAATGTGCAGAGCAATGATGCAGGTTTCAAACAACTTAGATCATGAAGGAAGTTATATGGATATGTTTCAATAAGGTTTGCAGTCAGTACTTCTGAGTAAAATTGAAATATATTCACATGGAATGTCAAAGCATTGTATGCACTGAGATAACAACTTTTTAATCTTGTTGAGCAGAGTCATGGAAAAGGTTTCAATGAACTCAGTATCATGTGGGAAGTTACGTTAGGATGTTTACATAAAGTTTGCAGTCAGCAGTTTGGAGTAAAATTGAAATGTATACTGCTTCTAATGTAAAAGCATTCAATGCTCTAAGGAATCAAGTTTTTTATCTTGATGTGCAGAGCAATGATGCAGGTTTCAAACAGCTCAAAATGATTTTGAAAGTTATGTGGATATGTTTCCATAAGTTTTGCAGTCAGTACTTCTGAGTAAAATTGAAATGTACTCACATGAAATGTCAAAGCATTGTATGCACTGAGATAACGACTTTTTAATCTGGTTGAGCAGAGTCATGAAAAAGGTTTCAATCAACTCATTAACATGTGGAAAGTTAAGTTAGGATGTTTCCATAAAGTTTGCAGTCAGTAGATTGGAGTGAAATTGAAATGTACACTGCTTTTTATGTGAAAGCTTTCAATGCACTGAGAAATCAAATTTTTTATCTTGATGTGCAGACCAATGATGCAGGTTTCAAACAATTTACAATCATGTGGGAAGTTATCTGGATATGGTTTCATAAGGTTTGCAGTCAGTACTTCTGAGTAAAATGGAAATGAGTACACTTTCAATGCAAATGCATTCTATGTACTGAGATAAGAACTTTTTTATCTTGTTGAGCACAGTCATGAAAAAGGTTTCAATAAACTCAGTATCATGTGGGAAGTTAAGTTAGGATGTTTCCATAAAGTTTGTAGTCAGTAGTCTGGAGTAAAATTGAAAAGAATACTGCTTTTAATGTCAAACTTTTCAATGCACTGAGGAATCAACTTTTTTATCTTGATGTGCAGAGCAATGATGCAGGTTTCAAACAACTTAGAATCATGAAGAAAGTTATGTGGATATGTTTCGATAAGGTTTGCAGTCAGTATTTCTGGGTAATATTGAAATGTATTCACATGGAATGTCAAAGCATTGTATGCACAGAGATAACAACTTTTTAATCTTGTTGAGCAGAGTCATGGAAAAGGTTTCAATGAACTCAGTATCATGTGGGAAGTTAAGTTAGGATGTTTCCATAAAGTTTGCAATCAACAATTTGGGGTAAAATTGAAATATATACTGCTTTTAATGTCAAAGCATTCAATGCTCTGAGAAATCAATTTTTTCATCTTGATCTGCAGAGCAATGATGCAGGTTTCAAGCAACTCAAAATCATATGGAAAGTTAAGTGGATATGTTTCCATAAGTTTTGCAGTCAGTACTTCTGTGTAAAATTGAAATGTATTCACGTTGAATGTCAAAGCATTGTTTGCACTGAGACAAAAACTTTTATATATTGTTGAGCAGAGTGATGGAAATGGTTTCAATGAACTCAGTATCATGTGGGAAGTTACGTTAGGTTGTTTCCAGAAAGTTTGCAGTCAGTAGTTTGAAGTAAAATTGAAATGTATACTGCTTTTAATGTCAAAGCTTTCAATGCACTGAGAAATCAACTTTTTTATCTTGATGTGCAGAGCAATGATGCAGGTTTCAAACAACTTAGAATCATGAAGAAAGTTATGTGGATATGTTTCAATAAAGTTTGCAGTCAGTACTTCTGGGTAATATTGAAATGTATTCACATGGAATGTCAAAGCATTGTATGCACTGAGATAACAACATTTTAATCTTGTTGAGCAGAGTCATGGAAAAGGTTTCAATGAACTCAGTATCATGTGGGAAGTTAAGTTAGGATGTTTCCATAAAGTTTGCAATCAACAATTTGGGGTAAAATTGAAATATATACTGCTTTTAATGCCAAAGCATTCAATGCTCTGAGAAATCAAGTTTTTCATCTTGATGTGCAGAGCAATGATGCAGGTTTCAAACAACTTAGAATCATGAAGGAAGTTATGTAGATATGTTTCAATAAGGTTTGCAGTCAGTACTTCTCAGTAAAATTGAAATGTGTTCACCTGGAATGTCAAAAAATTGTATGCACTGAGACAACAACTTTTGTATCTTGTAGAGCAGAGGCATGGCAAAGGTTTCAATGAACTAAGTATCATGTGGGAAGTTACGTTAGGATGTTTCCAGAAAGTTTGCAGTCAGTAGTTTGAAATAAAATTGAAATATATACTGCTTTTAATGTCAAAGCTTTCAATGCACTGAGAAATCAACTTTTTTATCTTGATGTGCAGAGCAATGATGCAGGTTTCAAACAACTGAGAATCATGTGGGAAGTCATGTGGATATGTTTCCATGAGGTTTACAGTCAGTACTTGTGAGTAAAATGGAAATGAATACATTTTCAATGTAAATGCATTCTATGCACTGAGATAACATCTTTTTTATCTTGTTGAGCAGAGTCATGAAAAAGGTTTCTATAAACTCAGCATCATGTGGGAAGTTAAGTGAGCATCTTTCCATAAAGTTTGTAGTTACTAGTTTGGAGTAAAATTGAAATGTATACTGCTTTTAATGTCAAAGCTTTCAATGCACTGAGAAATCAACTTTTTTATCTTGATGTGCAGAGCAATGATGCAGGTTTCAAACAACTCAGAATCATGAAGGAAGTTATGTGGATATGTTTCAATAAGGTTTGCAGTCAGTACTTCTGAGTAAAACTGAAATGTGTTCACATGGAATGTCAAAACATTGTATGCACTGAGATAACAACTTTTTAATCTTGTTGAGCAGAGTCATGGAAAAGGTTTCAATAAACTCAGTATCATGTGGGCAGTTAAGTTAGGATGTTTCCATAAGGTTTGCAGTCACTAGTTTGGAGTGAAATTGAAATGTATACCTCTTTTAATGTCAAAGCATTCAATGCACTGAGCAATCAACTTTTTTATCTTGATGTGCAGAGCAATGATGCAGGTTTCAAACAACTCAGAATCATGTGGGAAGTTATGTGGATATGTTTCCATGAGGTTTGCAGTCAGTACTTCAGAGTAAAATTAAAATGTTTTCACGTTGAATGTCAAATCATTATATGCACTGAGACAACAACTTTTTTATCTTGCTGAGCAGAGGGTTGGAAAAGGTTTTAATCAACTAAGTATCATGTGGGAAGTTACGTTAGGATGTTTCCAGAAAGTTTGCAGCCAGTTGTTTCAAATAAAATTGAAATATATAATGCTTTTAATGTCTAAGCATTCAATGCACTGAGAAATCAACATTTTTATCTTGATGTGCAGAGCAATGATGCAGGTTTCAAACAACTTAGATCATGAAGGAAGTTATGTGGATATGTTTCAATAAGGTTTGCAGTCAGTACTTCTGAGTAAAATTGAAATGTACCCACATGGAATGTCAAAGCATTGTATGCACTGAGATAACGACTTTTTAATCTTGTTGAGCAGAGTCATGAAAAAGGTTTCAATCAACTCATTGACATGTGGAAAGTTAAGTTAGGATGTTTCCATAAAGTTTGCAGTCAGTAGATTGGAGTGAAATTGAAATGTACACTGCTTTTTATGTGAAATCTTTCAATGCACTGAGAAATCAAATTTTTTATCTTGATGTGCAGAGCAATGATGCAGGTTTCAAACAATTTACAATCATGTGGGAAGTTATCTGGATATGGTTTCATAAGGTTTGCAGTCAGTACTTCTGAGTAAAATGGAAATGAGTACACTTTCAATGCAAATGCATTCTATGTACTGAGATAAGAACTTTTTTATCTTGTTGAGCACAGTCATGAAAAAGGTTTCAATAAACTCAGTATCATGTGGGAAGTTAAGTTAGGATGTTTCCATAAAGTTTGTAGTCATTAGTCTGGAGTAAAATTGAAAAGAATACTGCTTTTAATGTCAAACTTTTCAATGCACTGAGGAATCAACTTTTTTATCTTGATGTGCAGAGCAACGATGCAGGTTTCAAACAACTTAGAATCATGAAGAAAGTTATGTGGATATGTTTCGATAAGGTTTGCAGTCAGTACTTCTGGGTAATATTGAAATGTATTCACATGGAATGTCAAAGCATTGTATGCACAGAGATAACAACTTTTTAATCTTGTTGAGCAGAGTCATGGAAAAGGTTTCAATGAACTCAGTATCATGTGGGAAGTTAAGTTAGGATGTTTCCATAAAGTTTGCAATCAACAATTTGGGGTAAAATTGAAATATATACTGCTTTTAATGTCAAAGCATTCAATGCTCTGAGAAATCAATTTTTTCATCTTGATCTGCAGAGCAATGATGCAGGTTTCAAGCAGCTCAAAATCATATGAAAAGTTAAGTGGATATGTTTCCATAAGTTTTGCAGTCAGTACTTCTGTGTAAAATTGAAATGTATTCACGTTGAATGTCAAAGCATTGTTTGCACTGAGACAACAACTTTTATATATTGTTGAGCAGAGTGATGGAAATGGTTTCAATGAACTCAGTATCATGTGGGAAGTTACGTTAGGTTGTTTCCAGAAAGTTTGCAGTTAGTAGTTTGAAGTAAAATTGAAATGTATACTGCTTTTAATGTCAAAGCTTTCAATGCACTGAGAAATCAACTTTTTAATCTTGATGTGCAGAGCAATGATGCAGGTTTCAAACAATTTACAATCATGTGGGAAGTTATCTGGATATGGTTTCATAAGGTTTGCAGTCAGTACTTCTGAGTAAAATGGAAATGAGTACACTTTCAATGCAAATGCATTCTATGTACTGAGATAAGAACTTTTTTATCTTGTTGAGCACAGTCATGAAAAAGGTTTCAATAAACTCAGTATCATGTGGGAAGTTAAGTTAGGATGTTTCCATAAAGTTTGTAGTCATTAGTCTGGAGTAAAATTGAAAAGAATACTGCTTTTAATGTCAAACTTTTCAATGCACTGAGGAATCAACTTTTTTATCTTGATGTGCAGAGCAACGATGCAGGTTTCAAACAACTTAGAATCATGAAGAAAGTTATGTGGATATGTTTCGATAAGGTTTGCAGTCAGTACTTCTGGGTAATATTGAAATGTATTCACATGGAATGTCAAAGCATTGTATGCACAGAGATAACAACTTTTTAATCTTGTTGAGCAGAGTCATGGAAAAGGTTTCAATGAACTCAGTATCATGTGGGAAGTTAAGTTAGGATGTTTCCATAAAGTTTGCAATCAACAATTTGGGGTAAAATTGAAATATATACTGCTTTTAATGTCAAAGCATTCAATGCTCTGAGAAATCAATTTTTTCATCTTGATGTGCAGAGCAATGATGCAGGTTTCAAGCAGCTCAAAATCATATGGAAAGTTAAGTAGATATGTTTCCATAAGTTTTGCAGTCAGTACTTCTGTGTAAAATTGAAATGTATTCACGTTGAATGTCAAAGCATTGTTTGCACTGAGACAACAACTTTTATATATTGTTGAGCAGAGTGATGGAAATGGTTTCAATGAACTCAGTATCATGTGGGAAGTTACGTTAGGTTGTTTCCAGAAAGTTTGCAGTTAGTAGTTTGAAGTAAAATTGAAATGTATACTGCTTTTAATGTCAAAGCTTTCAATGCACTGAGAAATCAACTTTTTAATCTTGATGTGCAGAGCAATGATGCAGGGTTCAAACAACTTAGAATCATGAAGGAAGTTATGTAGATATGTTTCAATAAGGTTTGCAGTCAGTACTTCTCAGTAAAATTGAAATGTGTTCACCTGGAATGTCAAAAAATTGTATGCACTGAGACAACAACTTTTGTATCTTGTAGAGCAGAGGCATGGCAAAGGTTTCAATGAACTAAGTATCATGTGGGAAGTTACGTTAGGATGTTTCCAGAAAGTTTGCAGTCAGTAGTTTGAAATAAAATTGAAATATATACTGCTTTTAATGTCAAAGCTTTCAATGCACTGAGAAATCAACTTTTTTATCTTGATGTGCAGAGCAATGATGCAGGTTTCAAACAACTGAGAATCATGTGGGAAGTCATGTGGATATGTTTCCATGAGGTTTACAGTCAGTACTTGTGAGTAAAATGGAAATGAATACATTTTCAATGTAAATGCATTCTATGCACTGAGATAACATCTTTTTTATCTTGTTGAGCAGAGTCATGAAAAAGGTTTCTATAAACTCAGCATCATGTGGGAAGTTAAGTGAGCATCTTTCCATAAAGTTTGTAGTTACTAGTTTGGAGTAAAATTGAAATGTATACTGCTTTTAATGTCAAAGCTTTCAATGCACTGAGAAATCAACTTTTTTATCTTGATGTGCAGAGCAATGATGCAGGTTTCAAACAACTCAGAATCATGAAGGAAGTTATGTGGATATGTTTCAATAAGGTTTGCAGTCAGTACTTCTGAGTAAAACTGAAATGTGTTCACATGGAATGTCAAAACATTGTATGCACTGAGATAACAACTTTTTAATCTTGTTGAGCAGAGTCATGGAAAAGGTTTCAATAAACTCAGTATCATGTGGGCAGTTAAGTTAGGATGTTTCCATAAGGTTTGCAGTCACTAGTTTGGAGTGAAATTGAAATGTATACCTCTTTTAATGTCAAAGCATTCAATGCACTGAGCAATCAACTTTTTTATCTTGATGTGCAGAGCAATGATGCAGGTTTCAAACAACTCAGAATCATGTGCAAAGTTATGTGGATATGTTTCCATAAAGTTTGCAGTCAGTACTTCTGTGTAAAATTGAAATGTATTCAGGTGGAATGTCAAAGCATTGTATGCACTGAGATAACAACTTTTTTATCTTGTTGAGCAGAGTCATGAAAAAGGTTTCAATCAACTCATTATCATGTGAGAACTTAAGTTAGGATGTATCTATAAAGTTTGCAGTCAGTAGTTTGGAGTAAATTTAAATCGTATACTGCTTTTAATGTCAAAGCATTCAATGCTCTGAGAAATCAAGTTTTTTATCTTGATGTGCAGAGCAATGATGCAGGTTTCAAACAACTTACAATCATGTGGGAAGTTATGTGGATATGCTTCCATAAGGTTTGCAGTCAGTACTTCTGAGTAAAATTAAAATGTTTTCACGTTGAATGTCAAATCATTATATGCACTGAGACAACAACTTTTTTATCTTGCTGAGCAGAGGGTTGGAAAAGGTTTTAATCAACTAAGTATCATGTGGGAAGTTACGTTAGGATGTTTCCAGAAAGTTTGCAGCCAGTAGTTTCAAATAAAATTGAAATATATAATGCTTTTAATGTCTAAGCATTCAATGCACTGAGAAATCAACTTTTTTATCTTGATTTGCAGAGCAATGATGCAGGTTTCAAAGAACTCAGAATCATCTGGAAATTTATGTGGATATGTTTCCATAAGGTTTACAGTCAGTACTTGTGAGTAAAATTGAAATGAATACACTTTCAATGTGAATGCATTGTATGCTCTGAGATAACAACTTTTTTATCTTGTTGAGCAGAGTCATGAAAAAGGTTTCAATCAACTCATTATCATATGGGAAGTTAAGTTAGGATGTTTCCATAAAGTTTGCAGTCAGTAGATTTGAGTAAAATTGAAATGAATACTGTTTTTAATGTGAAAGCTTTCAATGAACTGAGAAATCAACTTTTTTATGTTGATGTGCAGAGCAATGATGCAGGTTTCAAACAACTTAGAATCGTGAAGGAAGTTATGTGGATATGTTTCCATAAGGTTTGCAGTCAGTACTTCTGAGTAAAATTGAAATGTATTCACGTGGAATGTCAAAGCATTGTATGCACTGAGATAACAACTTTTTTATCTTGTTGAGCAGAGTCATGAAAAAGGTTTCAATCAACTCATTATCATGTGGGAAGTTAAGTTAGGATGTATCTATAAAGTTTGCAGTCAGTAGTTTGGAGTAAATTTAAATCGTATACTGCTTTTAATGTCAAAGCATTCAATGCTCTGAGAAATCAAGTTTTTTATCTTGATGTGCAGAACAATGATGCAGGTTTCAAACAACTTACAATCATGTGGGAAGTTATGTGGATATGCTTCCATAAGGTTTGCAGTCAGTACTTCTGAGTAAAATTGAAATGTTTCACGTGGAATGTGAAAGCATTATATGCACTGAGATAACAACTTTTTTATCTTGCTGAGCAGAGTCATGAAAAACGTTTCAATGAACTCAGTATCATGTGGGAAGTTAAGTTAGTATGTTTCCAAAAGGTTGCAGTCAGTAGTTTGGAGTAAAATTGAAATGTATACTGCTTTTAATACCAAAGCATTCAATGCACTGAGAAATCAACTTTTTTCTCTTGATCTGTAGACCAATGATGCAGGTTTCAAACAACTCAGAATCATGTGGGAAGTTATGTGGATATGTTTCCAGAATGTTTGCAGTCAGTACTTGTGAGTAAAATGGATATGAATACACTTTCAATGTAAATGCATTGTATGCACTGATAACAAATTTTTAATCTTGTTGAGCAGAATCATGAAAAAGGTTTCAATCAACTCAGTATCATATGGGAAGTTAAATTATCATGTTTCCAGAAAGTTTGCAGTCAGCAGATTGGCAGAAAATTGAAATGTACACTGCTGTAAATGTGAAAGATTTCAATGCACTGAGTAATCAACTTTTTTATCTTGATGTGCAGAGCAATGATGCAGATTTCAAACAACTCAGAGTCATGTGGGAAGTTATGTGGATATGTTTCCATAAGGTTTGCAGTCAGCACTTCTGAGTAAAATTGAAATGTATTCACATGGAATGTCAAAGCATTGTATGCACTGACAACGACTTTTTTATCTTGTTGAGCAGAGTAATTGAAAAGGTTTCAATGAACTCAGTATCATGTGGGAAGATAAGTTAGGATGTTTCCATAAAGTTTGAAGTCAGTAGTTTGGAGAAAATTTGAAATCTATACTGCTTTGAATGTCAAAGAATTCAATGCACTGAGAAAACAGCGTTTTTATCTTGATGTGCAGAACAATGATGCAGATTTCAAACAACTCAGAATCATGTGGGAAGTTATGTGGATATGTTTCCATAAGGTTTGCAGTCAATACTTGTGAGTAAAATGGATATGAATACCCTTTAAATGTAAATACACTGTATGCTCTGAGATAAGAACTTTTTTATCTTGTTGAGCAGTGTCATGAAAAAGGTTTCAATGAACTCATTATCATCTGGAAAGTTAAGTAAGGATGTTTCCATAAAGTTTGCAGTCAGTAGATTGGAGTAAAATTGAAATGTATACTGTTTTTAATGTGAAAGCTTTCAATGCTCTGAGAAATTAACGTTTTTATCTTGATGTGCAGAGCAATGATGCAGGTTTCAAACAACTCAAAATGATGTGGGATGTTATGTAGATATGTTTCCATAGGGTTTGCAGTCATATACTTCTGAGTAAAAATGAAATGTATTCACGTTGAATGTCAAAGCATTGTATGCACTGAGACAACAACTTATATATATTGTTTAGCAGAGTCATGGAAAAGGTTTCAATGAACTCACTATCATGTGGGAAGTTAAGTTAGGATGTTTCCAGAAGATTGCAGTCAGTCGTTTGAAGTAAAATTGAAATATATACTACTTTTAATGTCAAAGCATTCAATGCACTGAGAAATCAACTTTTTTACCTTGATGTGCAGAGCAATGATGCAGGTTTCAAACAACTCAGAATCATCTGGGAATTTATGTGGATATGTTTCCATAAGGTTTGCAGTCAGTACTTGTGAGTAAAATTGAAAGAAATACACTTTCAATGTGAATTCATTGTATGCTCTGAGATAACAACCTTTTTCTCTTGTTCAGCAGAGTCATGATAAAGGTTTCAATGAACTCAGTATCATGTGGGACGTTGTGTAGATATGTTTCCATAAGGTTTGCAGACAGTACTTGTGAGTAAAATGGAAATGAATACACTTTCAATGTAAATGAATTCAATGCACTGAGAAATCAACTTTTTTATCTTGATGTGCAGAGCAATCATTCATGTTTCAAACAACTTAGAATCATGAAGGAAGTTATGTGGATATGTTTCAATAAGGTTTGCAGTCAGTACTTCTGTGTAAAATTGAAATATATTCACATGGAATGTCAAAGCATTGTGCGCACTGAGAAAACAACTTTTTAATCTTGCTGAGCAGTGTCATGGAAAAGGTTTCAATGAATTCAGTTTCATGTGAGAAGTTAAGTTAGGATGTTTCCATAAAGTTTGCAGTCAGTAGTTAGGAGTAAAATTGAAATGTATACTGCTTTTTATGTCAAAGCATTCAATGCTCTGAGGAATCAAGTTTTTTATTTTGATGTGCAGAGCAATGATGCAGGTTTCAAACAACTCAGAATCATGTGGGAAATTATGTGGATATGTTTCCATGAGGTTTGCAGTCAGTACTTCTTGTAAAATGGAAATCAATACACTTTCAATGTAAATGCATTCTATGCACTGAGATAACAACTTTTTTATCTTGTTGAGCAGAGTCATGAAAAAGTTTTCAATTAACTCTGTATTATGTGGGAAGTTAAGTTAGGATGTTTCCATAAAGTTTGCAGTCCGTAGTTTGGAGTAAAATTGAAATGTATACTGCTTTTAATGTCAAAGCTTTCAATGCACTGAGCAATCAAGTTTATTATCTTGATGTGCAGGGCAATGATGCAGGTTTCAAACAACTTAGAATCATGAAGGAAGTTTTGTGGATATGTTTCCATAAGCTTTGCAGTCAGTATTTCTGAGTAAAATTGAAAAGTATTCACGTGGAATGTGAAAGCATTGTATGCACTGAGATAACAACTTTTTTATCTTGTTGAGAACAGTTATGGAAAAGGTTTCAATGAACTCAGTATCATGTGGGAAGTTAAGTTAGGGTGTTTCCATAAAGTTTGCAGTCAGTACGTTGGAGTATAATTGAAATCTGCACTGCTGTTAATGTGAAAGCTTTCAATGCACTGAGTAATTAACTTTTTTATCTTGATGTGCAGAGCAATGATGCAGATTTCAAACAACTCAGAATCATGTGGGAAGTTATGTAGATATTTTTCCATAAGGTTTGCAGTCAGTTCTTCTGTGTAAATTTGAAATGTAATTTCGTGGAATGTCGAAGCATTGCATGCCCTGACAAAAACTTTTTATCTTGTTTAGCAGAGTCATGAAACAGGTTTCAATCAACTCAGTATCATTTGGGAAGTTATCTGGATATGTTTCCATAAGGTTTGCAGTCAGTACTTGTCAGTGAAATGGAAATGAGTACACTTTCAATGTAAATGCATTGTATGCACTGAGACAATAACTTTTTTTAACTTGTTGAGCAGAGTCATGGAAAAGGTTTCACTGAATTCAGTATCATGTGGGAAGTTAAGTTAGGATGTTTCCATAAAGTTTGAAGTCAGCAGTTTGGAGTAAAATTTAAATGTATACTGCTTTTAATGTCAAAGCTTTCAATGCACTGAGAAATCAACTTTTATCTTGATGTGCAGAGCAATGATGCAGGTTTCAAACAACTTACAATCATGTGGGAAGTTATGTGGATATGCTTCCATAAGGTTTCCAGTCAGTACTTCTGAGTAAAATTGAAATGTTTCACGTGGAATGTGAAAGCATTGTATGCACTGAGATAACAACTTATGTATCTTGTTGAGCAGAGTCATGAAAATGGTTTCAATCAACTCATTATCATGTGGAAAGTTAAACTAAGACGTTTCCATAAAGTTTGCCGTCAATAGATTAGACTAAAGTTGAAATGTATACTGCTTTTAATGTCAAAGCATTCAACGCATTGAGAAATCCACTTTTTTATCTTGTTGTGCAGAGCAATGATGCAGGTTTCAAACAACTCACAATCATGGGGGAAGTTATGTGGATATGTTTCCATAAGGTTTGCAGTCACTACTTGTGAGTAAAATGGATATCAATACACTTTCAATATAAATACATTCTATGCTAGGAGATAACAACTTTTTTGTCTTGTTGAGCAGAGTCATGGAGATTTTTCAATAAACTCATTATCATGTGGAAAGTTAAGTTAGGATGTTTCCATAAAGTTTGCATTCAGTAGATTGGAGTAAAATTGAAATGTATACTGCATTTAATGTCAAAGCATTCAATGCACTGAGAAATCAACTTTTTTATCTTGATCTGCAGAGCAATGATGGAGGTTTCAAAGTACTTAGAACCATGTGGGATGTTATGTGGATATGTTTCCATAAGGTTTGCAGTCAGTACTTGTGAGTAAAATTGAAATGTATTCACATGGAATGTCAAAGCATTGTATGTACTGACTCAACTTTTTTAACTTGTTGAGCAGAGGCATGGAAAAGGTTTCAATGAAATCAGTATCATGTGGGAAATTAAGTTAGGATATTTCCATAAAGTTTGCAGTCAGTAGTTAGGAGTAAAATTGAAATGTATACTGCTTTTAATGTCAAAGCATTCAATGCTCTGAGGAATCAAGTTTTTTATCTTGATGTGCAGAGCAATGATGCAGGTTTCAAGCAACTCAGAATCATGTGGGAAATTATGTGGATATGTTTCCATGAGGTTTGCAGTCAGTACTTCTTGTAAAATGGAAATGAATACACTTTCAATGTAAATGCATTCTATGCACTGAGATAACAACTTTTTTATCTTGTTGAGTGGAGTCATGAAAAAGGTTTCAATTAACTCAGTATCATGTGGGAAGTTAAGTTAGGATGTTTCCATAAAGTTTGCAGACAGTAGTTTGGAGTAAAATTGAAATGTATACTACTTTTAATGTCAAAGCTTTCAATGCACTGAGAAATCAAGTTTATTATCTTGATGTGCAGAGTAATGATGCAGGTTTCAAACAGCACAAAATCATGTGGGAAGTATTGTGGATATGTTTCCATGAGGTTTGCAGTCAGTACTTCAGACTAAAATTAAAATGTATTCACTTTGAATGTCAAAGCATTGTATGCACTGAGACAACAACTTTTTTATCTTATTGAGCAAAGGCATGGAAAAGGTTTCAATGAACTAAGTATCATGTGGGAAGTTAAGTTAGCATGTTTCCATAAAGTTTGTAGTCAGCATATCGAAATAAAATTGAAATATATACTGCTTTTAATGTCAAAGCTTTCAAAGCACTGAGAAATCAACTTTTTTATCTTGATGTGCAGAGCAATGATGCAGGTTTCAAACAACTGAGATTCATGAGGGAAGTTATGTGGATATGTTTCCATAAGTTTTGCCGTCAGTACTTGTGAGTAAAATGGAAATGAATACACTTTCAATGTAAAAGCATTGTATGCTCTGAGATAACAACTTTTTTATCTTCTTGAGCAGAGTCATGAAAAAGGTTTCTATAAACTCAGTATCATGTGGGAAGTTAAGTTAGCATGTTTCCATAAAGTTTGTAGTTAGTAGTTTGGAGTAAAATTGAAATGTATACTGCTTTTAATGTCAAAGCTTTCAATGCACTGAGCAATGAACTTTTTTATCTTGATGTGCAGATCAATGATGCAGGTTTCAAACAACTCAGAATCATGAAGGAGGTTATGTGGATATGTTTCCATAAAGTTTGCAGTCAGTACTTCTGTGTAAAATTGAAATGTATTCAGTTTAATGTCAAAGCATTGTATGCACTGAGGTAACAACTTTTTTATCTTGTTGAGCAGAGTCTTGGAAAAGGTTTCAATGAACTAAGTATCATGTGGGAAGTTACGTTAGGATGCTTCCATAAAGTTTGCAGTCAGTCGATTGGAGTAAAGTTGAAATGTATACTGCTTTTAATGTCAAAGCATTCAACGCACTGAGTAATCCTCTTTTTTATCTTGCTGTGTACAGCAATGATGCAGTTTTCAAACAACTCAGAATTATGTGGGAAATTATGTGGAAATGTTTCCATAAGTTTTGCAGTCAGTACTTGTGAGTAAAATGGAAATGAATACACTTTCAATGTAAAAGCATTGTATGCTCTGAGATAACAACTAATTTGTCTTGTTGAGCAGAGTCATGGAGAAGGTTTCAATGAAGTCAATATCATGTGGGAAGTTCATTTAGGATGTTTCCATAATGTTTGTGTCAGTAGGTTGGAGTAAAATTGAAATGTATACTGCTTTTAATGTGAAAGCACTGTATGCACTGAGAAATCAACTTTATTTATCTTGATGTGCACAGCAATGATGCAGGTTTCAA
This sequence comes from Mobula birostris, assembly GCF_030028105.1. Lineage (NCBI taxonomy): Eukaryota > Metazoa > Chordata > Chondrichthyes > Myliobatiformes > Myliobatidae > Mobula > Mobula birostris. Next base: position 115,004,901 of record NC_092372.1, read on the forward strand.
ACAACTCAGAATCATGTGGGACGTTATGTGGATATGCTGCCGTAAGGTTTGCCGTCAGTACTTGTGAATAAAATGGAAATGAATACATTTTCAAAGTAAATGCATTGTATGCACTGAGATAACAACTTATGTATCTTCTTGAGCAGACTGTACAGCAATGATGCAGGTTTCAAATAACTCAGAATCATGTGGGAAGTTATGTGGGTATGTTTCCATAAGGTTTGCAGTCAGTACTTGTGAGTAAAATGGAAATGAATACACTTTCAATGTAAATGCATTGTAGGCTCTGAGATAACAACTTATGTATCTTGCTGAGCATAGTCATGAAAATGGTTTCAGTCAACTCATTATCATGTGGGAAATTAAGTTAGGATGTTTCCATAAAGTTTGCAGTCAGTAGATTGGAGTAAAGTTGAGATGTATACTGCTTTTAATGTCAAAGCTTTCAACGCAGTGAGAAATCAACTTTTTTATCTTGATGTGCAGAGCAATGATGCAGGTTTCATACAACTTAGAATCATGAAGGAAGTTATGTGGATATGTTTCCATAAGCTTTGCAGTCAGTACTTGTGAGTAAAATGGAAATGAATACACTTTCATTGTAAATGCATTGTAGGCTCTGAGATAACAACTTATGTATCTTGCTGAGCATAGTCATGATAATGGTTTCAGTCAACTCATTATCATGTGGGAAGTTAAGTTAGGATGTTTCCATAAAGTTTGCAGACAGTAGATTGGAGTAAAGTTGAAATCTATACTGCTGTTAATGTCAAAGCATTCAGCGCACTGAGAAATCCTCTTTTTTATCTTGCTGTATACAGCAAAGATGCAGGTTTCAAACAATTCAGAATCATGTGGGAAGTTATGTGGATATGTTTCCATAAGGTTTGCAGTCAACACTTGTGAGTAAAATGGAAATGAATACACTTTCAATGTAAATGCATTGTAGGCTCTGAGATAACAACTTATGTATCTTACTGAGCATAGTCATGAAAATGGTTTCAGTCAACTCATTATCATGTGGGAAGTTAAGTTTGGATGTTTCCATAAAGTTTGCAGTCAGTACTTCTGAGTAAAATTGAAATGTATTCACATGGAATGTCAAAGCATTGTATGCCCTGAGAACAACTTTTTTATGTTGTTGAGCAGAATCATGGAAAAGGTTTGAATGAACTCAGTATCATGTGGGAAGTTAAGTGAGGATGTTTCCATAAAGTTTGAAGTCAGTAGGTTGGAGTAAATTTGAAATCTATACTGCTTTTAATGTCAAAGCATTCAACGCGCTGAGAAAGCCACTTTTTTATCTTGATGTGCACAGCAATGATGCAGGTTTCAAACAACTCAGAATCATGTGGGAAGTTATGTGGATATGTTTCCATCAGGTTTGCAGTCAGTAGCTGTGAGTAAAATGGAAATGATTACACTTTCAATGTAAATGCATTCTATGCACTGAGATAACAACTTTTTTATCTTGTTGAGCAGAATCATGGAAAAGGTTTGAATGAACTCAGTATCATGTGAGAAGTTAAGTTAGGATGTTTCCATAAAGTTTGAAGTCAGTAGGTAGGAGTAAAATTGAAATGTATACTGCCTTTAATGCGAAAGCATTCAACGTGCTGAGAAAGCCACTTTTTTATCTTGATGTGCACAGCAATGATGCAGGTTTCAAACAACTCAGAATCATGTGGGAAGTTATGTGGATATGTTTCCATAAGGTTTGCAGTCAGTACTTGTGAGTAAAATGGAAATGATTACACTTTCAATGTAAATGCATTCTATGCACTGAGATAACAACTTCTTTATCTTGCTGAGCAGAATCATGGAAAAAGTTTCAATGAACTCAGTATCATGTGGGAAGTTAAGTGAGGATGTTTCCATAAAGTTTGAAGTCAGTAGGTTGGAGTAAAATTGAAATGTATACTGCTTTTAATGTCAAAGCATTCTACGCACTGAGAAGTCCTCTTTTTTATCTTGCTGTGTACAGCAATGATGCAGGTTTCAAACAACTCAGAATCATGTGGGAAGTTATGTGGATATGTTTCCATATGTTTTGCAGTCAGCACTTGTGAGTAAAATGGAAATGAATACACTTTCATTGTAAATGCATTGTAGGCTCTGAGATAACAACTTATGTATCTTGCTGAGCATAGTCATGAAAATGGTTTCAGTCAACTCATTATCATGTGGGAAGTTAAGTTAGGATGTTTCCATAAAGTTTGCAGACAGTAGATTGGAGTAAAGTTGAAATCTATACTGCTGTTAATGTCAAAGCATTCAGCGCACTGAGAAATCCTCTTTTTTATCTTGCTGTATACAGCAAAGATGCAGGTTTCAAACAACTCAGAATCATGTGGGAAGTTATGTGGATATGTTTCCATAAGGTTTGCAGTCAACACTTGTGAGTAAAATGGAAATGAATACACTTTCAATGTAAATGCATTGTAGGCACTGAGATAACAACTTATGTATCTTACTGAGCATAGTCATGAAAATGGTTTCAGTCAACTCATTATCATGTGGGAAGTTAAGTTTGGATGTTTCCATAAAGTTTGCAGTCAGTAGATTGGAGTAAAGTTGAAATGTATACTGCTTTTAATGTCAAAGCATTCAACGCACTGAGAAATCAACTTTTTTATCTTGATGTGCAGAGCAATGATGCAGGTTTCATACAACTTAGAATCATGAAGGAAGTTATGTGGATATGCTTCCATAAGGTTTGCATTCAGTACTTCTGAGTAAAATGGAAATGAATACACTTTCAATGTAAATGCATTCTATGCACTGAGATAACAACTTTTTTATCTTGTTGAGCAGAATCATGGAAAAGTTTCAATGAACTCAGTATCATGTGGGAATTTAAGTGAGGATGTTTCCATAAAGTTTGCAGTCAGTAGATTGGAGTAAAGTTCAAATGTATACTGCTTTTAATGTCAAAGCTTTCAACGCACTGAGAAATCATCTTTTTTATCTTGCTGTGTACAGCAGTTATGCAGATTTCAAACAACTCAGAATCATGTGGGAAGTTATGTGGATATGTTTCCATAAGGTTTGCAGTCACTACTTGTGAGTAAAATGGAAATGAATGCACTTTCATTGTAAATGCATTGTAGGCTCTGAGATAACAACTTATGTATCTTGCTGAGCATAGTCATGAAAATGGTTTCAGTCAACTCATGTGGGAAGTTAAGTTATGATGTTTCCATAAAGTTTGCAGACAGTAGATTGGAGTAAAGTTGAAATCTATACTGCTGTTAATGTCAAAGCATTCAGCGCACTGAGAAATCCTCTTTTTTATCTTGCTGTATACAGCAAAGATGCAGGTTTCAAACAACTCAGAATCATGTGGGAAGTTATGTGGATATGTTTCCATAAAGTTTGCAGTCAACACTTGTGAGTAAAATGGAAATGAATACACTTTCAATGTAAATGCATTGTAGGCTCTGAGATAACAACTTATATATCTTACTGAGCATAGTCATGAAAATGGTTTCAGTCAACTCATTATCATGTGGGAAGTTAAGTTTGGATGTTTCCATAAAGTTTGCAGTCAGTAGATTGGAGTAAAGTTGAAATGTATACTGCTTTTAATGTCAAAGCATTCAACGCACTGAGAAATCAACTTTTTTATCTTGATGTGCAGAGCAATGATGCAGGTTTCATACAACTTAGAATCATGAAGGAAGTTATGTGGATATGTTTCCATAAGGTTTGCATTCAGTACTTCTGAGTAAAATGGAAATGAATACACTTTCAATGTAAATGCATTCTATGCACTGAGATAACAACTTTTTTATCTTGTTGAGCAGAATCATGGAAAAGTTTCAATGAACTCAGTATCATGTGGGAATTTAAGTGAGGATGTTTCCATAAAGTTTGAAGTCAGTAGGTTGGAGTAAAATTGAAATGTATACTGCTTTTAATGTCAAAGCATTCAACACACTGAGAAATCCTCTTTTTTATCTTGCTGTGTACAGCAATGATGCAGGTTTCAAACAACTCAGAATCATGTGGGAAATATGTGGATATGTTTCCATAAGGTTTGCAGTCACTACTTGTGAGTAAAATGGAAATGAATGCACTTTCATTGTAAATGCATTGTAGGCTCTGAGATAACAACTTATGTATCTTGCTGAGCATAGTCATGAAAATGGTTTCAGTCAACTCATTATCATGTGGGAAGTTAAGTTAGGATGTTTCCATAAAGTTTGAAGACAGTAGATTGGAGTAAAGTTGAAATCTATACTGCTGTTAATGTCAAAGCATTCAGCGCACTGAGAAATCCTCTTTTTTATCTTGCTGTATACAGCAAAGATGCAGGTTTCAAACAACTCAGAATCATGTGGGAAGTTATGTGGATATGTTTCCATAAAGTTTGCAGTCAACACTTGTGAGTAAAATGGAAATGAATACACTTTCAATGTAAATGCATTGTAGGCTCTGAGATAACAACTTATATATCTTACTGAGCATAGTCATGAAAATGGTTTCAGTCAACTCATTATCATGTGGGAAGTTAAGTTTGGATGTTTCCATAAAGTTTGCAGTCAGTAGATTGGAGTAAAGTTGAAATGTATACTGCTTTTAATGTCAAAGCATTCAGCGCACTGAGAAATCAACTTTTTTATCTTGATGTGCAGAGCAATGATGCAGGTTGCATACAACTTAGAATCATGAAGGAAGTTATGAGGATATGTTTCCATCAGGTTTGCAGTCAGTAGTTGTGAGTAAAATGGAAATGATTGCACTTTCAATGTAAATGCATTCTATGCACTGAGATAACAACTTTTTTATCTTGTTGAGCAGAATCATGGAAAAAGTTTCAATGAACTCAGTATCATGTGGGAAGTTAAGTGAGGATGTTTCCATAAAGTTTGAAGTCAGTAGGTAGGAGTAAAATTGAAATGTATACTGCCTTTAATGCGAAAGCATTCAACGTGCTGAGAAAGCCACTTTTTTATCTTGATGTGCACAGCAATGATGCAGGTTTCAAACAACTCAGAATCATGTGGGAAGTTATGTGGATATGTTTCCATATGTTTTGCAGTCAGCACTTGTGAGTAAAATGGAAATGAATACACTTTCAATGTAAATGCATTGTATACACTGAGATAACTACTTTTTTGTCTTGTTGAGCAGAGTCATGGAAAAGGTTTCAATGAACTCAGTATCATGTGGGAAGTTATGTGAGGATGTTTCCATAAAGTTTGAAGTCAGTAGGTTGGAGTAAAATTGAAATCTATACTGCTGTTAATGTCAAAGCATTCAGCGCACTGAGAAATCCTCTTTTTTATCTTGCTGTATACAGCAAAGATGCAGGTTTCAAACAACTCAGAATCATGTGGAAAGTTATGTGGATATGTTTCCATAAGGTTTGCAGTCAACACTTGTGAGTAAAATGGAAATGAATACACTTTCAATGTAAATGCATTGTAGGCTCTGAGATAACAACTTATGTATCTTACTGAGCATAGTCATGAAACTGGTTTCAGTCAACTCATTATCATGTGGGAAGTTAAGTTTGGATGTTTCCATAAAGTTTGCAGTCAGTAGATTGGAGTAAAGTTGAAATGTATACTGCTTTTAATGTCAAAGCATTCAACGCACTGAGAAATCAACTTTTTTATCTTGATGTGCAGAGCAATGATGCAGGTTTCATACAACTTAGAATCATGAAGGAAGTTATGTGGATATGTTTCCATAAGGTTTGCATTCAGTACTTCTGAGTAAAATGGAAATGAATACACTTTCAATGTAAATGCATTCTATGCACAGAGATAACAACTTTTTTATCTTGTTGAGCAGAATCATGGAAAAGTTTCAATGAACTCAGTATCATGTGGGAATTTAAGTGAGGATGTTTCCATAAAGTTTGCAGTCAGTAGATTGGAGTAAAGTTCAAATGTATACTGCTTTTAATGTCAAAGCTTTCAACGCACTGAGAAATCATCTTTTTTATCTTGCTGTGTACAGCAGTTATGCAGATTTCAAACAACTCAGAGTCATGTGGGAAGTTATGTGGATATCTTTCCATAAGGTTTGCAGTCACTACTTGTGAATAAAATGGAAATTGATACACTTTCAATGTAAATGCATTGTAGGCTCTGAGATAACAACTTATGTATCTTCCTGAGCATAGGCATGAAAATGGTTTCAGTCAACTGATTATCATGTGGGAAGTTAAGTTAGGATGTTTCCATAAGGTTTGCTGTCAGTAGAATGGAATAAAGTTGAAATGTATACTGCTTTTAATGTCAAAGCATTCAACGCACTGAGAAATCAACTTTTTTATCTTGATGTGCAAAGCAATCATGCAGGTTTCATACAACGTAGAATCATCTAGGAAGTTATGTGGATATGTTTCCATAAGGTTTGCAGTCAGTACTTCTGAGTAAAATTGAAATGTATTCTCATGGAATGTCAAAGCATTCTATGCACTGACAACAACTTTTTTAACTTGTTGAGCAGAATCATGGAAAAGGTTTGAATGAACTCAGTATAATGTGGGAAGTTAAGTTAGGATGTTTCCATAAAGTTTGCAGTCAGTAGATTGGAGTGAAGTGAAATGTATACTGCTTTTAATGTCAAAGCATACAACGCACTGAGAAATCAAATTTTTCATCTTGATGTGCAGAGCAATGATGCAGGTTTCATACAACTTAGAATCATGAAGGAAGTTATGTGGATATGTTTCCATAAGGTTTGCATTCAGTACTTCTGAGTAAAATGGAAATGAATACACTTTCAATGTAAATGCATTCTATGCACAGAGATAACAACTTTTTTATCTTGTTGAGCAGAATCATGGAAAAGTTTCAATGAACTCAGTATCATGTGGTAATTTAAGTGAGGATGTTTCCATAAAGTTTGCAGTCAGTAGATTGGAGTAAAGTTCAAATGTATACTGCTTTTAATGTCAAAGCTTTCAACGCACTGAGAAATCATCTTTTTTATCTTGCTGTGTACAGCAGTTATGCAGATTTCAAACAACTCAGGATCATGTGGGAAGTTATGTGGATATCTTTCCATAAGGTTTGCAGTCACTACTTGTGAATAAAATGGAAATTGATACACTTTCAATGTAAATGCATTGTAGGCTCTGAGATAACAACTTATGTATCTTCCTGAGCATAGTCATGAAAATGGTTTCAGTCAACTCATTATCATGTGGGAAGTTAAGTTTGGATGTTTCCATAAAGTTTGCAGTCAGTAGATTGGAGTAAAGTTGAAATGTATACTGCTTTTAATGTCAAAGCATTCAACGCACTGAGAAATCAACTTTTTTATCTTGATGTGCAGAGCAATGATGCAGGTTTCATACAACTTAGAATCATGAAGGAAGTTATGTGGATATGTTTCCATAAGGTTTGCATTCAGTACTTCTGAGTAAAATGGAAATGAATACACTTTCAATGTAAATGCATTCTATGCACAGAGATAACAACTTTTTTATCTTGTTGAGCAGAATCATGGAAAAGTTTCAATGAACTCAGTATCATGTGGGAATTTAAGTGAGGATGTTTCCATAAAGTTTGCAGTCAGTAGATTGGAGTAAAGTTCAAATGTATACTGCTTTTAATGTCAAAGCTTTCAACGCACTGAGAAATCATCTTTTTTATCTTGCTGTGTACAGCAGTTATGCAGATTTCAAACAACTCAGAGTCATGTGGGAAGTTATGTGGATATCTTTCCATAAGGTTTGCAGTCACTACTTGTGAATAAAATGGAAATTGATACACTTTCAATGTAAATGCATTGTAGGCTCTGAGATAACAACTTATGTATCTTCCTGAGCATAGGCATGAAAATGGTTTCAGTCAACTGATTATCATGTGGGAAGTTAAGTTAGGATGTTTCCATAAGGTTTGCTGTCAGTAGAATGGAATAAAGTTGAAATGTATACTGCTTTTAATGTCAAAGCATTCAACGCACTGAGAAATCAACTTTTTTATCTTGATGTGCAAAGCAATCATGCAGGTTTCATACAACGTAGAATCATCTAGGAAGTTATGTGGATATGTTTCCATAAGGTTTGCAGTCAGTACTTCTGAGTAAAATTGAAATGTATTCTCATGGAATGTCAAAGCATTCTATGCACTGACAACAACTTTTTTAACTTGTTGAGCAGAATCATGGAAAAGGTTTGAATGAACTCAGTATAATGTGGGAAGTTAAGTTAGGATGTTTCCATAAAGTTTGCAGTCAGTAGATTGGAGTGAAGTGAAATGTATACTGCTTTTAATGTCAAAGCATACAACGCACTGAGAAATCAAATTTTTCATCTTGATGTGCAGAGCAATGATGCAGGTTTCATACAACTTAGAATCATGAAGGAAGTTATGTGGATATGTTTCCATAAGGTTTGCATTCAGTACTTCTGAGTAAAATGGAAATGAATACACTTTCAATGTAAATGCATTCTATGCACAGAGATAACAACTTTTTTATCTTGTTGAGCAGAATCATGGAAAAGTTTCAATGAACTCAGTATCATGTGGTAATTTAAGTGAGGATGTTTCCATAAAGTTTGCAGTCAGTAGATTGGAGTAAAGTTCAAATGTATACTGCTTTTAATGTCAAAGCTTTCAACGCACTGAGAAATCATCTTTTTTATCTTGCTGTGTACAGCAGTTATGCAGATTTCAAACAACTCAGGATCATGTGGGAAGTTATGTGGATATCTTTCCATAAGGTTTGCAGTCACTACTTGTGAATAAAATGGAAATTGATACACTTTCAATGTAAATGCATTGTAGGCTCTGAGATAACAACTTATGTATCTTCCTGAGCATAGTCATGAAAATGGTTTCAGTCAACTCATTATCATGTGGGAAGTTAAGTTTGGATGTTTCCATAAAGTTTGCAGTCAGTAGATTGGAGTAAAGTTGAAATGTATACTGCTTTTAATGTCAAAGCATTCAACGCACTGAGAAATCAACTTTTTTATCTTGATGTGCAGAGCAATGATGCAGGTTTCATACAACTTAGAATCATGAAGGAAGTTATGTGGATATGTTTCCATAAGGTTTGCATTCAGTACTTCTGAGTAAAATGGAAATGAATACACTTTCAATGTAAATGCATTCTATGCACTGAGATAACAATTTTTTTATCTTGTTGAGCAGAATCATGGAAAAGTTTCAATGAACTCAGTATCATGTGGGAATTTAAGTGAGGATGTTTCCATAAAGTTTGAAGTCAGTAGGTTGGAGTAAAATTGAAATGTATACTGCTTTTAATGTCAAAGCATTCAACACACTGAGAAATCCTCTTTTTTATCTTGCTGTGTACAGCAATGATGCAGGTTTCAAACAACTCAGAATCATGTGGGAAATATGTGGATATGTTTCCATAAGGTTTGCAGTCACTACTTGTGAGTAAAATGGAAATGAATGCACTTTCATTGTAAATGCATTGTAGGCTCTGAGATAACAACTTATGTATCTTGCTGAGCATAGTCATGAAAATGGTTTCAGTCAACTCATGTGGGAAGTTAAGTTAGGATGTTTCCATAAAGTTTGCAGACAGTAGATTGGAGTAAAGTTGAAATCTATACTGCTGTTAATGTCAAAGCATTCAGCGCACTGAGAAATCCTCTTTTTTATCTTGCTGTATACAGCAAAGATGCAGGTTTCAAACAACTCAGAATCATGTGGGAAGTTATGTGGATATGTTTCCATAAAGTTTGCAGTCAACACTTGTGAGTAAAATGGAAATGAATACACTTTCAATGTAAATGCATTGTAGGCTCTGAGATAACAACTTATATATCTTACTGAGCATAGTCATGAAAATGGTTTCAGTCAACTCATTATCATGTGGGAAGTTAAGTTTGGATGTTTCCATAAAGTTTGCAGTCAGTAGATTGGAGTAAAGTTGAAATGTATACTGCTTTTAATGTCAAAGCATTCAACGCACTGAGAAATCAACTTTTTTATCTTGATGTGCAGAGCAATGATGCAGGTTTCATACAACTTAGAATCATGAAGGAAGTTATGTGGATATGTTTCCATAAGGTTTGCATTCAGTACTTCTGAGTAAAATGGAAATCAATACACTTTCAATGTAAATGCATTCTATGCACTGAGATAACAACTTTTTTATCTTGTTGAGCAGAATCATGGAAAAGTTTCAATGAACTCAGTATCATGTGGGAATTTAAGTGAGGATGTTTCCATAAAGTTTGAAGTCAGTAGGTTGGAGTAAAATTGAAATGTATACTGCTTTTAATGTCAAAGCATTCAACACACTGAGAAATCCTCTTTTTTATCTTGCTGTGTACAGCAATGATGCAGGTTTCAAACAACTCAGAATCATGTGGGAAATATGTGGATATGTTTCCATAAGGTTTGCAGTCACTACTTGTGAGTAAAATGGAAATGAATGCACTTTCATTGTAAATGCATTGTAGGCTCTGAGATAACAACTTATGTATCTTGCTGAGCATAGTCATGAAAATGGTTTCAGTCAACTCATGTGGGAAGTTAAGTTAGGATGTTTCCATAAAGTTTGAAGACAGTAGATTGGAGTAAAGTTGAAATCTATACTGCTGTTAATGTCAAAGCATTCAGCGCACTGAGAAATCCTCTTTTTTATCTTGCTGTATACAGCAAAGATGCAGGTTTCAAACAACTCAGAATCATGTGGGAAGTTATGTGGATATGTTTCCATAAAGTTTGCAGTCAACACTTGTGAGTAAAATGGAAATGAATACACTTTCAATGTAAATGCATTGTAGGCTCTGAGATAACAACTTATATATCTTACTGAGCATAGTCATGAAAATGGTTTCAGTCAACTCATTATCATGTGGGAAGTTAAGTTTGGATGTTTCCATAAAGTTTGCAGTCAGTAGATTGGAGTAAAGTTGAAATGTATACTGCTTTTAATGTCAAAGCATTCAGCGCACTGAGAAATCAACTTTTTTATCTTGATGTGCAGAGCAATGATGCAGGTTGCATACAACTTAGAATCATGAAGGAAGTTATGAGGATATGTTTCCATCAGGTTTGCAGTCAGTAGTTGTGAGTAAAATGGAAATGATTGCACTTTCAATGTAAATGCATTCTATGCACTGAGATAACAACTTTTTTATCTTGTTGAGCAGAATCATGGAAAAAGTTTCAATGAACTCAGTATCATGTGGGAAGTTAAGTGAGGATGTTTCCATAAAGTTTGAAGTCAGTAGGTAGGAGTAAAATTGAAATGTATACTGCCTTTAATGCGAAAGCATTCAACGTGCTGAGAAAGCCACTTTTTTATCTTGATGTGCACAGCAATGATGCAGGTTTCAAACAACTCAGAATCATGTGGGAAGTTATGTGGATATGTTTCCATATGTTTTGCAGTCAGCACTTGTGAGTAAAATGGAAATGAATACACTTTCAATGTAAATGCATTGTATACACTGAGATAACTACTTTTTTGTCTTGTTGAGCAGAGTCATGGAAAAGGTTTCAATGAACTCAGTATCATGTGGGAAGTTATGTGAGGATGTTTCCATAAAGTTTGAAGTCAGTAGGTTGGAGTAAAATTGAAATCTATACTGCTGTTAATGTCAAAGCATTCAGCGCACTGAGAAATCCTCTTTTTTATCTTGCTGTATACAGCAAAGATGCAGGTTTCAAACAACTCAGAATCATGTGGAAAGTTATGTGGATATGTTTCCATAAGGTTTGCAGTCAACACTTGTGAGTAAAATGGAAATGAATACACTTTCAATGTAAATGCATTGTAGGCTCTGAGATAACAACTTATGTATCTTACTGAGCATAGTCATGAAACTGGTTTCAGTCAACTCATTATCATGTGGGAAGTTAAGTTTGGATGTTTCCATAAAGTTTGCAGTCAGTAGATTGGAGTAAAGTTGAAATGTATACTGCTTTTAATGTCAAAGCATTCAACGCACTGAGAAATCAACTTTTTTATCTTGATGTGCAGAGCAATGATGCAGGTTTCATACAACTTAGAATCATGAAGGAAGTTATGTGGATATGTTTCCATAAGGTTTGCATTCAGTACTTCTGAGTAAAATGGAAATGAATACACTTTCAATGTAAATGCATTCTATGCACAGAGATAACAACTTTTTTATCTTGTTGAGCAGAATCATGGAAAAGTTTCAATGAACTCAGTATCATGTGGGAATTTAAGTGAGGATGTTTCCATAAAGTTTGCAGTCAGTAGATTGGAGTAAAGTTCAAATGTATACTGCTTTTAATGTCAAAGCTTTCAACGCACTGAGAAATCATCTTTTTTATCTTGCTGTGTACAGCAGTTATGCAGATTTCAAACAACTCAGAGTCATGTGGGAAGTTATGTGGATATCTTTCCATAAGGTTTGCAGTCACTACTTGTGAATAAAATGGAAATTGATACACTTTCAATGTAAATGCATTGTAGGCTCTGAGATAACAACTTATGTATCTTCCTGAGCATAGGCATGAAAATGGTTTCAGTCAACTGATTATCATGTGGGAAGTTAAGTTAGGATGTTTCCATAAGGTTTGCTGTCAGTAGAATGGAATAAAGTTGAAATGTATACTGCTTTTAATGTCAAAGCATTCAACGCACTGAGAAATCAACTTTTTTATCTTGATGTGCAAAGCAATCATGCAGGTTTCATACAACGTAGAATCATCTAGGAAGTTATGTGGATATGTTTCCATAAGGTTTGCAGTCAGTACTTCTGAGTAAAATTGAAATGTATTCTCATGGAATGTCAAAGCATTCTATGCACTGACAACAACTTTTTTAACTTGTTGAGCAGAATCATGGAAAAGGTTTGAATGAACTCAGTATAATGTGGGAAGTTAAGTTAGGATGTTTCCATAAAGTTTGCAGTCAGTAGATTGGAGTGAAGTGAAATGTATACTGCTTTTAATGTCAAAGCATACAACGCACTGAGAAATCAAATTTTTCATCTTGATGTGCAGAGCAATGATGCAGGTTTCATACAACTTAGAATCATGAAGGAAGTTATGTGGATATGTTTCCATAAGGTTTGCATTCAGTACTTCTGAGTAAAATGGAAATGAATACACTTTCAATGTAAATGCATTCTATGCACAGAGATAACAACTTTTTTATCTTGTTGAGCAGAATCATGGAAAAGTTTCAATGAACTCAGTATCATGTGGTAATTTAAGTGAGGATGTTTCCATAAAGTTTGCAGTCAGTAGATTGGAGTAAAGTTCAAATGTATACTGCTTTTAATGTCAAAGCTTTCAACGCACTGAGAAATCATCTTTTTTATCTTGCTGTGTACAGCAGTTATGCAGATTTCAAACAACTCAGAATCATGTGGGAAGTTATGTGGATATCTTTCCATAAGGTTTGCAGTCACTACTTGTGAATAAAATGGAAATTGATACACTTTCAATGTAAATGCATTGTAGGCTCTGAGATAACAACTTATGTATCTTCCTGAGCATAGGCATGAAAATGGTTTCAGTCAACTGATTATCATGTGGGAAGTTAAGTTAGGATGTTTCCATAAAGTTTGCTGTCAGTAGAATGGAATAAAGTTGAAATGTATACTGCTTTTAATGTCAAAGCATTCAACGCACTGAGAAATCAACTTTTTTATCTTGATGTGCAAAGCAATGATGCAGGTTTCATACAACGTAGAATCATCTAGGAAGTTATGTGGATATGTTTCCATAAGGTTTGCAGTCAGTACTTCTGAGTAAAATTGAAATGTATTCTCATGGAATGTCAAAGCATTCTATGCACTGACAACAACTTTTTTAACTTGTTGAGCAGAATCATGGAAAAGGTTTGAATGAACTCAGTATAATGTGGGAAGTTAAGTTAGGATGTTTCCATAAAGTTTGCAGTCAGTAGATTGGAGTGAAGTGAAATGTATACTACTTTTAATGTCAAAGCATACAACGCACTGAGAAATCAAATTTTTCATCTTGATGTGCAGAGCAATGATGCAGGTTTCATACAACTTAGAATCATGAAGGAAGTTATGTGGATATGTTTCCATAAGGTTTGCAGTCAGTACTTGTGAGTAAAATGGAAATGAATACACTTTCAATGTAAATGCATTGTATGCTCCGAGTTAACAACTTTTTTGTCTTGTTGAGCAGAATCATGGAAAAGGTTTCAATGAAGTCAGTATCATGTGGGAAGTTAAGTTAGGATGTTTGCATAAAGTTTGCAGTCAGTATTTTTGAGAAAAATTGAAATGTATACTGCTTTTAATGTCAAAGCTTTCAATGTTCTGAGAAATCAACTTTTTTATCTTGATGTGCAGAGCAATGATGGAGGTTTCAAACAACTGAGAATCATGAAGGAAGTTATGTGGATATGTTTCCATAAGGTTTGCAGTCAGTACTTCTGAGTAAAATTGAAATGTATTCACATGGAATGTCAAAGCATCGTATGCCCTGAGAACAACTTTTTTATGTTGTTGAGCAGAATCATGGAAAAGGTTTGAATGAACTCAGTATCATGTGGGAAGTTAAGTGAGGATGTTTCCATAAAGTTTGAAGTCAGTAGGTTGGAGTAAATTTGAAATCTATACTGCTTTAATGTCAAAGCATTCAACGCGCTGAGAAGGCCACTTTTTTATCTTGATGTGCACAGCAATGATGCAGGTTTCAAACAACTCAGAATCATGTCGGAAGTTATGTGGATATGTTTCCATCAGGTTTGCAGTCAGTACTTGTGAGTAAAATGGATATGATTACACTTTCAATGTAAATGCATTGCATGCACTGAGAAAAACTTTTTTATCTTGTTGAGCAGAATCATGGAAAAGGTTTGAATGAACTCAGTATCATGTGGGAAGTTATGTGAGGATGTTTCCATGAAGTTTGAAGTCAGTAGGTTGGAGTAAAATTGAAATGTATACTGCTTTTAATGTCAAAGCATTCAACGCACTGAGAAATCAACTTTTTTATCTTGATGTGCAGAGCAATGATGCAGGTTTCATACAACTTAGAATCATCAACGAAGTTATGTGGATATGTTTCCATAAGGTTTGCAGTCAGTACTTGAGAGTAAAATGGAAATCAATACACTTACATTGTAAATGCATTGTAGGCTCTGAGATAACAACCTATGTATCTTGCTGAGCATAGTCATGAAAATGGTTTCAGTCAACTCATTATCATCTGGGAAATTAAGTTAGGATGTTTCCATGACGTTTGCAGACAGTAGATTGGAGTAAAGTTGAAATGTATACTGCTTTTAATGTCAAACCATTCAACGCACTGAGAAGTCCTCTTTTTTATCTTGCTGTGTACAGCAATGATGTAGGTTTCAAACAACTCAGAATCATGTGGGAAGTTATATGGATATGTTTCCATAAGTTTTGCAGTCAGTACTTGTGAGTAAAATGGAAATGAATACACTTTCAATGTAAATGCATTCTATACTCTGAGATAACAACTTTTTTGTCTTGTTGAGCAGAGTTATGGAAAAGGTTTCAATGAACTCAGTATCATGTGGGAAGTTAAGTTAGGATGTTTCCATAAAGTTTGCAGTCAGTAGATTGGAGTAAAGTTGAAATGTATACTGCTTTTAATGTCAAAGCATTCAACGCTCTGAGAAACCAACTTTTTTATCTTGATGTGCAGACCAATCATGCAGGTTTCAAACAACTGAGGATCATGAAGGAAGTTATGTGGATATGTTTCCATAAGGTTTGCAGTCAGTACTTGTGAATAAAATGGAAATGAATACACTTTCAATATAAATGCATTGTATGCTCTGAGATAACAACTTTTTTGTCTTGTTAAGCAGAGTCAAGGAAATGGTTTCAATGAACTCAATATCATGTGGGAAGTTAAGTGAGAATGTTTTCATAAAGTTTGAAGACAGTAGGTTGGAGTAAAATTGAAATGTATACTGCTTTTAATGTCAAAGCATTCAACGCACTGAGATGTCCTCTTTTTTATCTTGCTGTGTACAGCAATGATGCAGGTTTCAAATAACTCAGAATTATGTGGGAAGTTATGTGGATATGTTTCCATAAGTTTTGCAGTCAGTACTTGTGAGTAAAATGGAAATGAATACACTTTCAATGTAAATGCATTGTATGCTCTGAGATAACAACTTTTTTGTGTTGTTGAGCAGAGCTATGGAAAAGGTTTCAATGAACTCAGTATCATGTGGGAAGTTAAGTTAGGATGTTTCCATAAAGTTTGCAGTCAGTAGATTGGAGTAAAGTTGAAATATATACTGCTTTACATGTCAAAGCATTCAACGCTCTGAGAAACCAACCTTTTTTATCTTGATGTGCAGAGCAATGATGCAGGTTTCATACAACTTAGAATCATGAAGGAAGTTATGTGGATATGTTTCCATAAGGTATGCAGTCAGTACTTCTGAGGAAAATGGAAATGAATACACTGTCAATCTAAATGCATTGCATGCACTGAGCAGAATCTTGTTGAGCAGAATCATGGAAAAGGTTTGAATGAACTCAGTATCATGTTGGATTTAAGTTAGAATGTTTCCATAAAGTTTGCAGTCAGTAGATTGGAATAAAGTTGAAATGTCTACTGCTTTTAATGTCAAAGCATTCAACGCACTGAGAAACCAACTTTTTTACCTTGATGTGTACAGCAATGATGCAGGTTTCAAACAACTCAGAATCATGTGGGAAGTTATGTGGATATGTTTCCATAAGTTTTACAGTCAGTCCTTCTGAGTAAAATGGAAATGAATACACTTTCAATGTAAATGCATTGTAGGCTCTGAGATAACAACTTATGTATCTTGCTGAGCATAGTCATGAAAATGGTTTCACTCAACTCATTATCATGTGGGAAGTTAAGTTAGGATGTTTCCATAAAGTTTGCAGTCAGTAGATTGGAGTAAAGTTGAAATGTATACTGTTTTTAATGTCAAAGCATTCATCGCGCTGAGAAAGCCACTTTTTTATCTTGATGTGCACAGCAATGATGCAGGTTTCAAACAGCTCAGAATCATGTGGGAAGTTATGTGGATATGATTCCATCAGGTTTGCAGTCAGTACTTGTGAGTAAAATGGAAATGATTACACTTTCAATGTAAATGCATTCTATGCACTGAGATAACAACTTTTTTATCTTGTTGAGCAGAATCATGGGAAAGGTTTGAATGAACTCAGTATCATGTTGGATTTAAGTTAGAATGTTTCCATAAAGTTTGCAGTCAGTAGATTGGAATAAAGTTGAAATGTCTACTGCTTTTAATGTCAAAGCATTCAACGCACTGAGAAACCAACTTTTTTACCTTGATGTGCAGAGAAATGATGCAGGTTTCATACAACTTAGAATCATGAAGGAAGTTATGTGGATATGTTTCCATAAGGTTTGCAGTCAGTACTTCTGAGTAAAATTGAAATGTATTCACATGGAATGTCATTGTATGCTCTGACAACAACTTTTTATCTTGTTGAGCAGAATCATGGAAAAGGTTTGAATGAACTCTTTATAATGTGGGAAGTTAAGTTAGGATGTTTCCATAAAGTATGCAGTCAGTAGACTGCAGTAAAGTTGAAATGTATAGTGCTTTTAATGTCAAAGCATACAACGTACTGAGAAATCAACTTTTTTATCTTGATGTGCAGACCAATCATGCAGGTTTCAAACAACTGAGGATCATGAAGGAATGATATGTGGATATGTTTCCATAAGGTTTGCAGTCAGTACTTGTGAGTAAAATGGAAATGAATACACTTTCAATATAAATGCATTGTATGCTCTGAGATAACAACTTTTTTGTCTTGTTGAGCAGAGTCCAGGAAATGGTTTCAATGAACTCAGTATCATGTGGGAAGTTAAGTTAACATGTTTCCATAAAGTTTGAAGTCAGTAGGTAGGAGTAAAATTGAAATGTATACTGCTTTTAATGTGAAAGCATTCAACGTGCTGAAAAAGCCACTTTTTTATCTTGATGTGCACAGCAATGATGCAGGTTTGAAACAACTCAGAATCATGTGGGAAGTTATGTGGATATGTTTCCATAAGTTTTGCAGTCAGTACTTGTGAGTAAAATGGAAATGATTACACTTTCAATGTAAATGCATTCTATGCACTGAGATAACAACTTTTTTATCTTGTTGTGCAGAATCATGGAAAAGGTTTGAATTAACTCAGTATCATGTGGGAAGTTAAGTGAGGATGTTTCCATAAAGTTTGAACTCAGTAGGTTGGAGTAAAATTGAAATGTATACTGCTTTTAATGTCAAAGCATTCAACGCACTGAGAAGTCCTCTTTTTTATCTTGCTGTGTACAGCAATGATGCAGGTTTCAAACAACTCAGAATCATGTGGGAAGTTATGTGGATATGTTTCCATAAGTTTTGCAGTCAGTTCTTGTGAGCAAAATGGAAATGAATACACTTTCAATGTAAATGCATTGTATGCTCTGAGGTAACAACTTTTTATCTTGTTGAGCAGAATCATGGAAAAGGTTTGACTGAACTCAGTATAATGTGGGAAGTTAAGTTAGGATGTTTCCATAAAGTTTGAACTCAGTAGGTTGGAGTAAAATTGAAATGTATACTGCTTTTAATGTCAAAGCATTCAACGCACTGAGAAGTCCTCTTTTTTATCTTGCTGTGTACAGCAATGATGCAGGTTTGAAACAACTCAGAATCATGTGGGAAGTTATGTGGATATGTTTCCATAAGTTTTGCAGTCAGTACTTGTGAGTAAAATGGAAATGATTACACTTTCAATGTAAATGCATTCTATGCACTGAGATAACAACTTTTTTATCTTGTTGTGCAGAATCATGGAAAAGGTTTGAATTAACTCAGTATCATGTGGGAAGTTAAGTGAGGATGTTTCCATAAAGTTTGAACTCAGTAGGTTGGAGTAAAATTGAAATCTATACTGCTTTTAATGTCAAAGCATTCAACGCACTGAGAAGTCCTCTTTTTTATCTTGCTGTGTACAGCAATGATGCAGGTTTCAAACAACTCAGAATCATGTGGGAAGTTATGTGGATATGTTTCCATAAGTTTTGCAGTCAGTACTTGTGAGCAAAATGGAAATGAATACACTTTCAATGTAAATGCATTGTATGCTCTGAGGTAACAACTTTTTATCTTGTTGAGCAGAATCATGGAAAAGGTTTGACTGAACTCAGTATAATGTGGGAAGTTAAGTTAGGATGTTTCCATAAAGTTTGCAGTCAGTAGACTGGAGTAAAGTTGAAATGTATACTGCTTTTAATGTCAAAGCATTCAACGGTCTGAGAAACCAACTTTTTTATCTTGATGTGCAGACCAATCATGCAGGTTTCAAACAACTGAGGATCATGAAGGAAGTTATGTGGATATGTTTCCATAAGGTTTGCAGTCAGTACTTGTGAATAAAATGGAAATGAATACACTTTCAATATAAATGCATTGTATGCTCTGAGATAACAACTTTTTTGTCTTGTTAAGCAGACTCAAGGAAATGGTTTCAATGAACTCAGTATCATGTGAGAAGTTAAGTGAGGATGTTTTCATAAAGTTTGAAGTCAGTAGGTTGGAGTAAAATTGAAATGTATACTGCTTTTAATGTCAAAGCATTCAACGCACTGAGAAGTCCTCTTTTTTCTCTTGCTGTGTACAGCAATGCTGCAGGTTTCAAACAACTCAGAATCATGTGGGAAGTTATGTGGATATGTTTCCATAAGTTTTGCAGTCAGTACTTGTGAGTAAAATGGAAATGAATACACTTTCAATGTAAATGCATTGTATGCTCTGAGATAACAACTTTTTTGTCTTGTTGAGCAGAGCTATGGAAAAGGTTTCAATGAACTCAGTATCATGTGGGAAGATAAGTTAGGATGTTTCCATAAAGTTTGCAGTCAGTAGATTGGAGTAAAGTTGAAATGTATACTGCTTTACATGTCAAAGCATTCAACGCTCTGAGAAACCAAGTTTTTTATCTTGATGTGCAGAGCAATGATGCAGGTTTCATAGAACTTTGAATCATGAAGGAAGTTATGTGGATATGTTTCCATAAGGTATGCAGTCAGTACTTCTGAGGAAAATGGAAAGGAATACACTTTCAATGTAAATGCATTCCATGCACTGAGCAGAATCTTGTTGAGCAGAATCATGGAAAAGGTTTGAATGAACTCAGTATCATGTGGGAAGTTATGTGAGGATGTTTCCATAAAGTTTGAAGTCAGTAGGTTGGAGTAAAATTGAAATGTATACTGCTTTTAATGTCAAAGCATTCAACGCACTGAGAAAACATCCTTTTTTATCTTGCTGTGTACAGCAATGATGCAGGTTTCAAACAACTCAGAATCATGTGGGAAGTTATGTGGATATGTTTCCATAAGTTTTACAGTCAGTACTTGTGAGTCAAATGGAAATGAATACACTTCAATGTAAATGCATTGTAGGCTCTGAGATAACAACTTATGTATCTTGCTGAGCATAGTCATGAAAATGGTTTCACTCAACTCATTATCATGTGGGAAGTTAAGTTAGGATGTTTCCATAAAGTTTGCAGTCAGTAGATTGGAGTAAAGTTGAAATGTATACTGTTTTTAATGTCAAAGCATTCAACGCGCTGAGAAAGCCACTTTTTTATCTTGATGTGCACAGCAATGATGCAGGTTTCAAACAGCTCAGAATCATGTGGGAAGTTATGTGGATATGATTCCATCAGGTTTGCAGTTAGTACTTGTGAGTAAAATGGAAATGATTACAATTTCATTGCAAATGCGTTGTATGCTCTGAGATAACAGCTTTTTTGTCTTGTTGAGCAGAGTCATGGCAAATGTTTCAATGAAGTCAGTATCATGTGGGAAGTTATGTTTGCATGTTTCCATAAAGTTTGAAGTCAATAGTTGGAGTAAAATTGAAATGTATACTGCTTTTAATGTCAAAGCATTCAATGCACTGAGAGTCCTCTTTTTTATCTTGCTGTGTACACCAATGATGTAGGTTTCAAACAACTCAGAATCATGTGGGAAGTTATGTGGATATGTTTCCATAAGTTTTGCAGTCAGTACTTGTGAGTAAAATGGAAATGAATGCACTTTCAATGTAAATGCATTGTATGCTCTGAGATAACAACTTTTTTGTCTTGTTGAGCAGATTCATGGAAAACGTTTGAATGAACTCAGTATCATGTGGGATGTTAAGTTAGGATGTTTCCATAAAGTTTGCAGTCAGTAGATTGGAGTAAAGTTGAAATGTCTACAGCTTTTAATGTCAAAGCATTCAACGCACTGAGAAATCCTCTTTTTTATCTTGCTGTGTACATCAATGATGCAGGTTTCAAACAACTCAGAATCATGTGGGAAGTAATGTGGAAATGTTTCCATAAGTTTTGCAGTCAGTACTTGTGAGTAAAATGGAAATGAATACACTTTCAATGTAAATGCATTCTATGCTCTGAGATAACAACTTTTTTGTCCTGTTGAGCAGAATCATGGAAAACGTTTGAATGAACTCAGTATCATGTGGGAAGTTAAGTGAGGATGTTTCCATAAAGTTTGAAGTCAGTAGGTTGGAGTAAAATTGAAATCTATACTGCTTTTAATGTCAAAGCATTCAACGCACTGAGAAATCCTCTTTTTTATCTTGCTGTGTACAGCAATGATGCAGGTTTCAAATAACTCAGAATCATGTGGGAAGTTATGTGGGTATGTTTCCATAAGGTTTGCAGTCAGTACTTGTGAGTAACATGGAAATGAATACACTTTCAATGTAAATGCATTGTAGGCTCTGAGATAACAACTTATGTATCTTGCTGAGCATAGTGATGAAAATGGTTTCAGTCAACTCATTATCATGTGTGAAGTTAAGTTAGGATGTTTACATAAACTTTGCAGTCAGTAGATTGGAGTAAAGTTGAAATATATACTGCTTTTATTGTCAAAGCTTTCATTGCACTGAGAAATCAACTTTTTTATCTTGATGTGCAGAGCAATGATGCAGGTTTCATACAACATAGAATTCTGAAAGAAGTTATGTGGATATGTTTCCATAAGGTTTGCAGTCAGTACTGGTGAGTAAAATGGAAATGAATACACTTTCAATGCAAATGCATTGTATGCTCTGAGATAACAACTTATGTATCTTGCTGAGCATAGTCATGAAAATGGGTTCAATGAACTCAGTATCATGTGGGAAGTTAAGTTAGGATGTTTCCATAAAGTTTGAAGTCAGTAGGTTGGAGTAAAATTGAAATGTATACTGCTTTTAATTTCAAAGCATTCAACGCACTGAGAAATCAAGTTTTTTATCTTGATGTGCAGAGCAATGATGCAGGTTTCATACAACTTAGAATCATGAAGGAAGTTATGTGGATATGTTTCCATAAGGTTTGCATTCAGAACTTCTGAGTAAAATGTAAATGAATACACTTTCAATGTAAATGCATTGTATGCACTGAGAACAACTTTTTTATCTTGTTGAACAGAATCATGGAAAATGTTTGAATGAACTCAGTATCATGTGGGAAGTTAATTGAGGATGTTTCCATAAAGTTTGAAGTCAGTAGGTTGGAGTAAAATTGAAATGCATACTGCTTTTAATTTCAAAGCATTCAACGCACTGAGAAATCATCTTTTTTATCTTGCTGTGTACAGCAATGATGCAGGTTTCAAACAACTCAGAATCATGTGGGAAGTTATGTGGATATGTTTCCATCAGGTTTGCAGTAAGTACTTGTGAGTAAAATGGAAATGAATACACTTTCATTGTAAATGCATTGTAGGCTCTGAGATAACAACTTATGTATCTTGCTGAGCATAGTCATGAAAATGGTTTCAGTCAACTCATTATCATGTGGGAAGTTAAGTTAGCATGTTTCCATAATGTTTGCAGTCAGTAGATTGGAGTAAAGTTGAAATGTATACTGCTTTTAATCTCAAAGCATTCAACGCACTGAGAAATCCTCTTTTTTATCTTGCTGTGTACAGCAATGATGCAGGTTTCAAACAATTCAGAATCATGTGGGAAGTTATGTGGATATGTTTCCATCAGGTTTGCAGTCAGTACTTGTGAGTAAAATGGAAATGATTACACTTTCAATATAAATGCATTTTATGCACTGAGATAACAACTTTTTTATCTTGTTGAGCAGAATCATGGAAAAGGTTTGAATGAACTCAGTATCATGTGGGAAGTTAGGTGAATATGTTTCCATAAAGTTTGAAGTCAGTAGGTTGGAGTAAAATTGAAATGTATACTGCTTTTAATGTCAAAGCATTCAACGCACTGAGAAGTCCTCTTTTTTATCTTGCTGTGTACAGCAATGATGCAGGTTTCAAATAGCTCAGAATCATGTGGGAAGTTATGTGGCTGTGTTTCCATAAGCTTTGTAGTCAGTACTTGTGAGTAAAATGGAAATGAATACACTTTCAATGTAAATACATTGTATGCTCTGAGATGACAACTTTTTTGTCTTGTTGAGCAGAGCTATCGAAAAGGTTTCAATGAACTCAGTATCATGTGGGAAGTTAAGTTAGGATGTTTCCATAAAGTTTGCAGTCAGTAGATTGGAGTAAAGTTGAAATGTATACTGCTTTAAATGTCAAAGCATTCAACGCTCTGAGAAACCAACTTTTTTATCTTGATGTGCACAGCAATGATGCAGGTTTCATACAACTTAGAATCATGAAGGAAGCTATGTGGATATGTTTCCATAAGGTTTGCATTCAGTACTTGTGAGTAAAATGGAAATGAATACATTTTCAATGTAAATGCCTTGTATGCTCTGAGATAACAACTTTTTTGTCTTGTTGAGCAGAGCTATGGAAAAGGTTTCAATGAACTCAGTATCATGTGGGAAGTTACGTTAGGATGTTTCCATAAAGTTTGCAGTCAGTAGATTGGAGTAAAGCTGAAATGTATACTGCTTTTAATGTCAAAGCATTCATCGCACTGAGAAATCAACTTTTTTACCTTGATGAGCATAGCAATGATGCAGGTTTCATACAACTTAGAATCATGAAGGAAGTTATGTGGATATGTTTCCATAACGTTTGAAGTCAGTACTTGTGAGTAAAATGGAAATGAATACACTTTCAATGCAAATGCATTGTATGCTCTGAGATAACTATTATGTATCTTGCTGAGCATAGTCATGAAAATGGTTTCAATGAACTCAGTATCATGTGGGAAGTTAATTTAGGATGTTTCCATAAAGTTTGCAGTCAGTAGATTGGAGTAAAGTTGAAATGTCCACTGCTTTTAATGTCAAAGCATTCAACGCACTGAGAACTCCTCTTTTTTATCTTGCTGTGTACAGCAACGATGCAGGTTTCAAACAACTCAGAATCATGTGGGAAGTAATGTGGATATGTTTCCATAAGTTTTGCAGTCAGTACTTGCGAGTAAAATGGAAATGAATACACTTTCAATGTAAATGCATTGTATGCTCTGAGTTAACAACTTTTTTGTCTTGTTGAGCAGAATCATGGAAAAGGTTTCAATGAAGTCAGTATCATGTGGGAAGTTAAGTTAGGATGTTTCCATAAAGTTTGCAGTCAGTAGTTTGGAGTAAAATTGAAATGTATACTCTTTTAATGTCAAAGCTTTCAATGCACTGAGAAATCAACTTTTTTATCATGATCTGCAGAGCAATGATGCAGGTTTCAAACAACTGAGAATCATGAAGGAAATTATGTGGATATGTTTCCATAAGGTTTGCAGTCAGTACTTCTGAGTAAAATTGAAATGTATTCACATGGAATGTCAAAGCATTGTATGCCCTGAGAACAACTTTTTTAAGTTGTTGAGCAGAATCATGGAAAAGGTTTGAATGAACTCAGTATCATGTGGTAAGTTAAGTGAGGATGTTTCCATAAATTTTGAAGTCAGTAGGTTGGAGTAAAATTGAAATCTATACTGCTTTTAATGTCAAAGGATTCAACGCACTGAGAAATCCTCTTTTTTATCTTGCTGTGTACAGCAATGATGCAGGTTTCAAATAACTCAGTATCATGTGGGAGGTTATGTGGGTATGTTTCCATAAGGTTTACAGTCAGTACTTGTGAGTAAATTGGAAATGAATGCACTTTCAATGTAAATGCATTTTAGGCTCTGAGATAACAACTTATTTATCTTGTTGAGCATAGTCATGAACATGGTTTCAGTCAACTCATTATCATGTGGAAAGTTAAGTTAGGATGTTTCCATAAAGTTTGCAGTCAGTAGATTGGAGTAAAGTTGAATGGTGTACTGCTGTTCATGTCAAAGCATTCAACGCACTGAGAAATCAACTTTTTTAACTTGATGTGCAGAACAATCATGCAGGTTTCAAACAACTTAGAATCATGAAGGAAGTTATGTGGATATGTTTGCATAAAGCTTGCAGTCAGTACTTGTGAGTAAAATGCAAATGAATACAATTTCATTGCAAATGCATTGTATGCTCTGAGATAACAGCTTTTTTGTTTTGTTGAGCAGAGTCATGGCAAAGGTTTCAATGAAGTCAGTATCATGTGGGAAGTTATGTCTGCATGTTTCAATAAAGTTTGAAGTCAATAGTTGGAGTAAAATTGAAATGTATACTGCTTTTAATGTGAAAGCACTCAACGCACTGAGAAGTCCTCTTTTTTATCTTGCTGTGTACAGCAATGATGCAGGTTTCAAACAACTCAGAATAATGTGGGAAGTAATGTGGATATGTTTCCATAAGTTTTGCAGTCAGTACTTGTGAGTAAAATGGAAATGAATACACTTTCAATGTAAATGCATTGTATGCTCTGAGATAACAACTTTTTTGTCTTGTTGAGCAGAGTCATGGAAAAGGTTTCAATGAACTCAGTATCATGTGGGAAGTTAAGTTAGGATGTTTCCATAAAGTTTGCAGTCAGTAGATTGGAGTAAAGTTGAAATGTATAGTGCTTTTAATGTGAAAGCATTCAACGTGCTGAGAAAGCCTCTTTTTTATCTTCATGTGCAAAGCAATGATGCAGGTTTCATACAACTTAGAATCCTGAAGGAAGTTATGTGGATATGTTTCCATAAGGTTTGCATTCAGTACTTGTGAGTAAAATGGAGATGAATACACTTTCAATGTAAATGCATTGTATGCACTGAGAACAACTTTTTTATCTTGTTGAGCAGAAGCATGGTAAAGGTTTGAATGAACTCAGTATCATGTGGGAAGTTAAGTGCGGATGTTTCCATAAAGTTTGAAGTCAGTAGGTTGGAGTAAAATTGAAATGTATACTTCTTTTAATTTCAAAGCATTCAACGCACTGAGAAATCCTCTTTTTTATCTTGCTGTGTACAGCAATGATGCAGGTTTCAAACAACTCAGAATCATGTGGGAAATTATGTGGATATGTTTCCATAAGGTTTGCAGTCAGTACTTGTGAGTAAAATGGAAATGAATACACTTTCAATGTAAATGCATTGTAGGCTCTGAGATAACAACTTATGTATCTTGCTGAGCACAGTCTTGAAAATGGTTTCATGCAACTGATTATCATGTGGGAAGTTAAGTTAGGATGTTTCCATAAAGTTTGCAGTCAATAGATTGGAATAAAGTTAAAATGTATACTGCTTTTAGTCTGAAAGCATTCAACGTGCTGAGAAAGCCACTTTTTTTATCTTGATATGCACAGCAATGATGCAGGTTTCAAACAACTCAGAATCATGTGGGAAGTTACGTGGATTAGTTTCCATAAGGTTTCCAGTCAGTACTTGTGAGTAAAATGGAAGTGATTGCACATTCAATGTAAATGCATTCTATGCACTGAGAACAACTTTTTTATCTTGTTGAGCAGAATCATGGAAAAGGTTTGAATGAACTCAGTAACATGTGGGAAGTTAAGTGAGGATGTTTCCATAAAGTTTGAAGACAGTAGGTTGGAGTAAAATTGAAATCTATACTGTTGTTAATTTCAAAGCATTCAACGCACTGAGAAATCCTCTTTTTTATCTTGCTGTGTACAGCAATGATGCAGGTTTCAAACAACTCAGAATCAAGTGGGAAGTTATGTGGATATGTTTCCATAAGGTTTGCAGTCAGCACTTGTGAGTAAAATGGAAATGAATACACTTTCAATGTAAATGCATTGTAGGCTCTGAGATAACAACTTATGTATCTTGCTGAGCATAGTCATGAAAATGGTTTCAGTCAACTCATTATCATGTGGGAAGTTAAGTTAGGATGTTTCCATAAAGTGTGCAGTCAGTAGATTGGAGTAAAGTTGAAATGTATACTGCTTTTAATGTCAAAGCATTCATCGCACTGAGAAATCAACTTTTTTATCTTGATGAGCAGAGCCATGATGCAGGTTTCATACAACTTAGAATCATGAAGGAAGTTATGTGGATATGTTTCCATAACGTTTGAAGTCAGTACTTGTGAGTAAAATGGAAATGAATACACTTTCAATGCAAATGCATTGTATGCTCTGAGATAACTATTATGTATCTTGCTGAGCATAGTCATGAAAATGGTTTCAATGAACTCAGTATCATGTGGGAAGTTAATTTAGGATGTTTCCATAAAGTTTGCAGTCAGTAGATTGGAGTAAAGTTGAAATGTCTACTGCTTTTAATGTCAAAGCATTCAACGCACTGAGAACTCCTCTTTTTTATCTTGCTGTGTACAGCAACGATGCAGGTTTCAAACAACTCAGAATCATGTGGGAAGTAATGTGGATATGTTTCCATCTGTTTTGCAGTCAGTACTTGCGAGTAAAATGGAAATGAATACACTTTCAATGTAAATGCATTGTATGCTCTGAGTTAACAACTTTTTTGTCTTGTTGAGCAGAATCATGGAAAAGGTTTCAATGAAGTCAGTATCATGTGGGAAGTTAAGTTAGGATGTTTCCATAAAGTTTGCAGTCAGTAGTTTGGAGTAAAATTGAAATGTATACTGCTTTTAATGTCAAAGCTTTCAAAGCACTGAGAAATCAACTTTTTTATCATGATCTGCAGAGCAATGATGCAGGTTTCAAACAACTGAGAATCATGAAGGAAATTATGTGGATATGTTTCCATAAGGTTTGCAGTCAGTACTTCTGAGTAAAATTGAAATGTATTCACATGGAATGTCAAAGCATTGTATGCCCTGAGAACAACTTTTTTAAGTTGTTGAGCAGAATCATGGAAAAGGTTTGAATGAACTCAGTATCATGTGGTAAGTTAAGTGAGGATGTTTCCATAAATTTTGAAGTCAGTAGGTTGGAGTAAAATTGAAATCTATACTGCTTTTAATGTCAAAGGATTCAACGCACTGAGAAATCCTCTTTTTTATCTTGCTGTGTACAGCAATGATGCAGGTTTCAAATAACTCAGTATCATGTGGGAGGTTATGTGGGTATGTTTCCATAAGGTTTACAGTCAGTACTTGTGAGTAAAATGGAAATGAATACACTTTCAATGTAAATGCATTTTAGGCTCTGAGATAACAACTTATTTATCTTGTTGAGCATAGTCATGAACATGGTTTCAGTCAACTCATTATCATGTGGAAAGTTAAGTTAGGATGTTTCCATAAAGTTTGCAGTCAGTAGATTGGAGTAAAGTTGAATGGTGTACTGCTGTTCATGTCAAAGCATTCAACGCACTGAGAAATCAACTTTTTTAACTTGATGTGCAGAACAATCATGCAGGTTTCAAACAACTTAGAATCATGAAGGAAGTTATGTGGATATGTTTGCATAAAGCTTGCAGTCAGTACTTGTGAGTAAAATGCAAATGAATACAATTTCATTGCAAATGCATTGTATGCTCTGAGATAACAGCTTTTTTGTTTTGTTGAGCAGAGTCATGGCAAAGGTTTCAATGAAGTCAGTATCATGTGGGAAGTTATGTCTGCATGTTTCAATAAAGTTTGAAGTCAATAGTTGGAGTAAAATTGAAATGTATACTGCTTTTAATGTGAAAGCACTCAACGCACTGAGAAGTCCTCTTTTTTATCTTGCTGTGTACAGCAATGATGCAGGTTTCAAACAACTCAGAATAATGTGGGAAGTAATGTGGATATGTTTCCATAAGTTTTGCAGTCAGTACTTGTGAGTAAAATGGAAATGAATACACTTTCAATGTAAATGCATTGTATGCTCTGAGATAACAACTTTTTTGTCTTGTTGAGCAGAGTCATGGAAAAGGTTTCAATGAACTCAGTATCATGTGGGAAGTTAAGTTAGGATGTTTCCATAAAGTTTGCAGTCAGTAGATTGGAGTAAAGTTGAAATGTATAGTGCTTTTAATGTGAAAGCATTCAACGTGCTGAGAAAGCCTCTTTTTTATCTTCATGTGCAAAGCAATGATGCAGGTTTCATACAACTTAGAATCCTGAAGGAAGTTATGTGGATATGTTTCCATAAGGTTTGCATTCAGTACTTGTGAGTAAAATGGAGATGAATACACTTTCAATGTAAATGCATTGTATGCACTGAGAACAACTTTTTTATCTTGTTGAGCAGAAGCATGGTAAAGGTTTGAATGAACTCAGTATCATGTGGGAAGTTAAGTGAGGATGTTTCCATAAAGTTTGAAGTCAGTAGGTTGGAGTAAAATTGAAATGTATACTTCTTTTAATTTCAAAGCATTCAACGCACTGAGAAATCCTCTTTTTTATCTTGCTGTGTACAGCAATGATGCAGGTTTCAAACAACTCAGAATCATGTGGGAAATTATGTGGATATGTTTCCATAAGGTTTGCAGTCAGTACTTGTGAGTAAAATGGAAATGAATACACTTTCAATGTAAATGCATTGTAGGCTCTGAGATAACAACTTATGTATCTTGCTGAGCACAGTCTTGAAAATGGTTTCATGCAACTGATTATCATGTGGGAAGTTAAGTTAGGATGTTTCCATAAAGTTTGCAGTCAATAGATTGGAATAAAGTTAAAATGTATACTGCTTTTAATCTGAAAGCATTCAACGTGCTGAGAAAGCCACTTTTTTTATCTTGATATGCACAGCAATGATGCAGGTTTCAAACAACTCAGAATCATGTGGGAAGTTACGTGGATTAGTTTCCATAAGGTTTCCAGTCAGTACTTGTGAGTAAAATGGAAGTGATTGCACATTCAATGTAAATGCATTCTATGCACTGAGAACAACTTTTTTATCTTGTTGAGCAGAATCATGGAAAAGGTTTGAATGAACTCAGTATCATGTGGGAAGTTAAGTGAGGATGTTTCCATAAAGTTTGAAGACAGTAGGTTGGAGTAAAATTGAAATCTATACTGTTGTTAATTTCAAAGCATTCAACGCACTGAGAAATCCTCTTTTTTATCTTGCTGTGTACAGCAATGATGCAGGTTTCAAACAACTCAGAATCAAGTGGGAAGTTATGTGGATATGTTTCCATAAGGTTTGCAGTCAGCACTTGTGAGTAAAATGGAAATGAATACACTTTCAATGTAAATGCATTGTAGGCTCTGAGATAACAACTTATGTATCTTGCTGAGCATAGTCATGAAAATGGTTTCAGTCAACTCATTATCATGTGGGAAGTTAAGTTAGGATGTTTCCATAAAGTGTGCAGTCAGTAGATTGGAGTAAAGTTGAAATGTATACTGCTTTTAATGTCAAAGCATTCATCGCACTGAGAAATCAACTTTTTTATCTTGATGAGCAGAGCCATGATGCAGGTTTCATACAACTTAGAATCATGAAGGAAGTTATGTGGATATGTTTCCATAAGGTTTGCAGTCAGTACTTCTGAGTAAAATTGAAATGTATTCACATGGAATGTCAAAGCATTGTATGCCCTGAGAACAACTTTTTTATGTTGTTGAGCAGAATCATGGAAAAGGTTTGAATGTACTCAGTATCATGTGGTAAGTTAAGTGAGGATGTTTCCATAAAGTTTGAAGTCAGTAGGTTGGAGTAAAATTGAAATCTATACTGCTTTTAATGTCAAAGCATTCAACGCACTTAGAAATCCTCTTTTTTCTCTTGCTGTGTACAGCAATGATGCAGGTTTCAAATAACTCAGTATCATGTGGGAAGTTATGTGGGTATGTATCCATAAGGTTTACAGTCAGTACTTGTGAGTAAAATGGAAATGAATACACTTTCAATGTAAATGCATTGTAGGCTCTGAGATAACAACTTATTTATCTTGTTGAGCATAGTCATGAACATGGTTTCAGTCAACTCATTATCATGTGGAAAGTTAAGTAAGGATGTTTCCATAAAGTTTGCAGTCAGTAGATTGGAGTAAAGTTGAATGGTGTACTGCTGTTAATGTCAAAGCATTCAACACACGAGAAATCAACTTTTTTATCTTGATGTGCAGAACAATCATGCAGGTTTCAAACAACTCAGAATCATGTCGGAAGTTATGTGGATATGTTTCCATAAGGTATGCAGTCATTACTTCTGAGGAAAATGTAAATGAATACACTTTCAATGTAAATGCATTCTATGCACTGAGATAACAACTTTTTTATCTTGTTGAGCAGAATCATGGAAAAGGTTTGAATGAACTCAGTATCATGTGGGAAGTTAAGTGAATATGTTTCCATAAAGTTTGAAGTCAGTAGGTTGGAGTAAAATTGAAATGTATACTGCTTTTAATGTCAAAGCATTCAACGCACTGAGAAGTCCTCTTTTTTATCTTGCTGTGTACAGCAATGATGCAGGTTTCAAACAACTCAGAATCATGTGGGAAGTTATGTGGCTATGTTTCCATAAGTTTTGTAGTCAGTACTTGTGAGTAAAATGGAAATGAATGCACTTTCAATGTAAATACATTGTATGCTCTGAGATGACAACTTTTTTGTCTTGTTGAGCAGAGCTATGGAAAAGGTTTCAATGAACTCAGTATCATGTGGGAAGTTAAGTTAGGATGTTTCCATAAAGTTTGCAGTCAGTAGATTGGAGTAAAGTTGAAATGTATACTGCTTTAAATGTCAAAGCATTCAACGCTCTGAGAAACCAACTTTTTTATCTTGGTGTGCACAGCAATGATGCAGGTTTCATACAACTTAGAATCTTGAAGGAAGTTATGTGGATATGTTTCCATAAGGTTTGCATTCAGTACTTGTGAGTAAAATGGAAATGAATACACTTTCAATGTAAATGCCTTGTATGCTCTGAGATAACAACTTTTTTGTCTTGTTGAGCAGAGCTATGGAAAAGGTTTGAATGAACTCAGTATCATGTGGTAAGTTAAGTGAGGATGTTTCCATAAATTTTGAAGTCAGTAGGTTGGAGTAAAATTGAAATCTATACTGCTTTTTATGTCAAAGCATTCAACGCACTGAGAAATCCTCTTTTTTATCTTGCTGTGTACAGCAATGATGCAGGTTTCAAATAACTCAGTATTATGTGGGAAGTTATGTGGGTATGTTTCCATAAGGTTTACAGTCAGTACTTGTGAGTAAAATGGAAATGAATACACTTTCAATGTAAATGCATTGTAGGCTCTGAGATAACAACTTATTTATCTTGTTCAGCATAGTCATGAACATGGTTTCAGTCAACTCATTATCATGTGGAAAGTTAGGTTAGGATGTTTCCATAAAGTTTGCAGTCAGTAGATTGGAGTAAAGTTGAAATGTATGCTGCTTTTAATGTCAAAGCATTCAACGCTCTGAGAAACCAACTTTTTTATCCTGATGTGCAGAGCAATGATGCAGGCTTCATACAACTTAGAATCATGAAGGAAGTTATGTGGATATGTTTCCATAAGGTTTGCAGTCAGTACTTCAGAGGAAAATGGAAATGAATACACTTTCAATGCAAATGCATTGCATGCACTGAGAACAACTTTTTTATCTTGTTGAGCAGAATCATGGAAAAGGTTTGAATGAACTCAGTATCATGTGGGAAGTTAAGTTAGGATGTTTCCATAAAGTTTGCAGTCAGTAGATTGGAGTAAAGTTGAAATGTCTACAGCTTTTAATGTCAAAGCATTCAACGCACTGAGAAATCCTCTTTTTTATCTTGCTCTGTACAGCAATGATGCAGGTTTCAAACAACTCAGAATCATGTGGGAAGTAATGTGGAAATGTTTCCATAAGTTTTGCAGTCAGTACTTGTGAGTAAAATGGAAATGAATACACTTTCAATGTAAATGCATTGTAGGCTCTGAGATAACAACTTATGTATCTTGCTGAGCATAGTGATGAAAATGGTTTCAGTCAACTCATTATCATGTGGGAAGTTAAGTGAGGATGTTTCCATAAAGTTTGAAGTCAGTAGGTTGGAGTAAAGTTGAATGGTGTACTGCTGATAATGTCAAAGCATTCATCGCACTGAGAAATCAACTTCTTTATCTTGATGAGCAGAGCCATGATGCAGGTTTCATACAACTTAGAATCATGAAGGAAGTTATGTGAATATGTTTCCATAAGGTTTGAAGTCAGTACTTGTGATTAAAATGGAAATGAATACACTTTCAATGCAAATGCTTTGTATGCTCTGAGATAACTATTATGTATCTTGCTGAGCATAGTCATGAAAATGGTTTCAATGAACTCAGTATCATGTGGGAAGTTAAGTTAGGATGTTTCCATAAAGTTTGCAGTCAGTAGATTGGAGTAAAGTTGAAATGTCTACTGCTTTTAATGTCAAAGCATTCAACGCACTGAGAACTCCTCTTTTTTATCTTGCTGTGTACAGCAATGATGCAGGTTTCAAACAACTCAGAATCATGTGGGAAGTAATGTGGATATGTTTCCATAAGTTTTGCAGTCAGTACTTGTGAGTAAAATGGAAATGAATACACTTTCAATGTAAATGCATTGTACGCTCTGAGTTAACAACTTTTTTGTCTTTTTGAGCAGAATCATGGAAAAGGTTTCAATGAAGTCAGTATCATGTGGGAAGTAAAGTTAGGATGTTTCCATAAAGTTTGCAGTCAGTAGTTTGGAGTAAAATTGAAATGTATACTGCTTTTAATGTCAAAGCTTTCAATGCACTGAGAAATCAACTTTTTTATCATGATCTGCAGAACAATGATGCAGGTTTCAAACAACTGAGAATCATGAAGGAATTTATGTGGATATGTTTCCATAAGGTTTGCAGTCAGTACTTCTGAGTAAAATTGAAATGTATTCACATGGAATGTCAAAGCATTGTATGCCCTGAGAACAACTTTTTTATGTTGTTGAGCAGAAACATGGAAAAGGTTTGAATGAACTCAGTACCATGTGGTAAGTTATGTGGGTATGTTTCCATATGGTTTTTCAGTCAGCACTTGTGAGTAAAATGGAAATGAATACACTTTCAATGTAAATGCATTGCAGGCTCTGAGATAACAACTTATTTATCTTGTTGAGCATAGTCATGAACATGGTTTCAGTCAACTCATTATCATGTGGAAAGTTAAGTTAGGACGTTTCCATAAAGTTTGCAGTCAGTAGATTGGAGTAAAGTTGAATGGTGTACTGCTGTTAATGTCAAAGCATTCAACGCACTGAGAAATCAACTTCTTTATCTTGATGTGCAGAACAATCATGCAGGTTTCAAACAACCTAGAATCATGAAGGAAGTTATGTGGATATGTTTGCATAAAGTTTGCAGTCAGCACTTGTCAGTAAAATGGAAATGAATACAATTTCATTGCAAATGCGTTGTATGCTCTGAGATAACAGCTTTTTTGTCTTGTTGAGCAGAGTCATGGCAAATGTTTCAATGAAGTCAGTATCATGTGGGAAGTTATGTTTGCATGCTTCCATAAAGTTTGAAGTCAATAGTTGGAGTAAAATTGAAATGTATACTACTTTTAATGTCAAAGCATTCAATGCACTGAGAGTCCACTTTTTTATCTTGCTGTGTACAGCA
This sequence comes from Mobula birostris, assembly GCF_030028105.1. NCBI lineage: Eukaryota > Metazoa > Chordata > Chondrichthyes > Myliobatiformes > Myliobatidae > Mobula > Mobula birostris. The sequence continues at coordinate 115,039,581 of NC_092372.1, forward strand.
ATGATGTAGGTTTCAAACAACTCAGAATCATGTGGGAAGTTATGTGGATATGTTTCCATAAGTTTTGCAGTCAGTACTTGTGAGTAAAATGGAAATGAATACACTTTCAATGTAAATTCATTGTATGCTCTGAGATAACAACTTTTTTGTCTGGTTGAACAGAGTCATGGAAAAGGTTTCAATGAACTCAATATCATGTGGGAAGTTAAGATAGGATGTTTCCATAAAGTTTGCAGTCAGTAGATTGGAGTAAAGTTGAAATGTATACTGCTTTTAATGTCAAAGCATTCAACGCTCTGAGAAACCAACTTTTTTATCTTGATGTACAGAGCAATGATGCAGGCTTCATACAACTTAGAATCATGAAGGAAGTTATGTGGATATGTTTCCATAAGGTTTGCAGTCAGTACTTCAGAGGAAAATGGAAATGAATACACTTTCAATGTAAATGCTTTCCATGCACTGAGAACAACTTTTTTATCTTGTTGAGCGGAATCATGGAAAAGGTTTGAATGAACTCAGTATCATATGCGAAGTTAAGTTAGGATGTTTCCATAAAGGTGCAGTCAGTAGATTGGAGTAAAGTTGAAATGTCTATTGCTTTTAATGTCAAAGCATTCAACGCACTGAGAAATCCTCTTTCTTATCTTGCTGTGTACAGCAATGATGCAGGTTTCAAACAACTCAGAATCATGTGGGAAGTAATGTGGAAATGTTTCCAAAAGTTTTGCAGTCAGTACTTGTGAGTAAAATGGAAATGAATACACTTTCAATGTAAATACATTGTATGCTCTGAGATAACAACCTTTTTTGTCCTGTTGAGCGGAATCATGGACAACGTTTGAATGAACTCAGTATCATGTGGGAAGTTAAGTGAGGATGTTTCCATAAAGTTTGAAGTCAGTAGGTTGGAGTAAAATTGAAATCTATACTGCTTTTAATGTCAAAGCATTCAACGCACTGAGAAATCCTCTTTTTTATCTTGCTGTGTACAGCAATGATGCAGGTTTCAAATAACTCAGAATCATGTGGGAAGTTATGTGGGTATGTTTCCATAAGGTTTGCACTCAGTACTTGTGAGTAAAATGGAAATGAATACACTTTCAATGTAAATGCATTGTATGCACTGAGAACAACTTTTTTATCTTGTTGAACAGAATCATGGAAAATGTTTGAATGAACTCAGTATCATTTGGGAAGTTAATTGAGGATGTTTCCATAAAGTTTGAAGTCAGTAGGTTGGAGTAAAATTGAAATGTATACTGCTTTTAATCTCAAAGCATTCAACGCACTGAGAAATCATCTTTTTTATCTTGCTGTGTACAGCAATGATGCAGGTTTCAAACAATTCAGAATCATGTGGGAAGTTATGTGGATATGTTTCCATCAGGATTGCAGTCAGTACTTGTGAGTAAAATGGAAATGATTACACTTTCAATGTAAATGCATTCTATGCACTGAGATAACAACTTTTTTATCTTGTTGAGCAGAATCATGGAAAAGGTTTGAATGAACTCAGTATCATGTGGGAAGATAAGTTAGGATGTTTCCATAAAGTTTGAAGTCAGTAGGTAGGAGTAAAATTGAAATGTATACTGCTTTTAATGTCAAAGCATTCTACGCACTGAGAAGTCCTCTTTTTTATCTTGCTGTGTACAGCAATGATGCAGGTTTCAAACAACTCAGAATCATGTGGGAAGTTATGTGGATATGTTTCCATATGTTTTGCAGTCAGTACTTGTGAGTAAAATGGTAATGAATACACTTTCAATGAAAATGCATTGTATGCACTGAGATAACAACTTTTTAGTCTTGTTGAGTAGAGTCATGGAAAAGGTTTCAATGAACTCAGTATCATGTGGGAAGTTAATTTCGGATGTTTCCATAAAGTTTGCAGTCAGTAGATTGGAGTAAAGTTGAAATGTATACAGCTTTTCATATCAAAACATTCAACTCTCTGAGAAACCAACTTTTTTATCTTGATGTGCAGAGCAATGATGCAGGTTTCATACAACTTAGAATCAAGAAGGAAGTTATGTGGATATGTTTCCATAAGGTTTGCAGTCAGTACTTCTGACGAAAATGGAAATGAATACACTTTCAATGTGAATGCAATGTATGCACTGAGAACAACTTTTTTATCTTTTTGAGCAGAATCATGGAAAAGGTTTGAATGAACTCAGTATCATGTGGGAAGTTAAGTGAGGATGTTTCCATAAAGTTTGAAGTCAGTAGGTTGGAGTAAAATTGAAATGCATACTGCTTTTAATGTCAAAGCATTCAACGCCCTGACAAATCCTCTTTTTTATCTTGCTGTGTACAGCAATGATGCAGGTTTCAAAACACTCAGAATCATGTGGGAAGTTATGTGGATATGTTTCCATGAGGTTTGCAGTCAGTACTTGTGAGTAAAATGGAAATGAATACACTTTCATTTTAAATGCATTGTAGTCTCTGAGATAACAACTTATGTATCTTGCTGAGCATAGTCATGAAAATGGTTTCAGTCAACTCATTATCATGTGGGAAGTTAAGTTAGGATGTTTCCATAAAGTGTGCAGACAGTAGATTGGAGTAAAGTGGAAATGTATACTGCTTTTAATGTCAAAGCATTCAACGCGCTGAGAAAGCCACTTTTTTATCTTGCTGTGCACAGCAATGATGCGGGTTTCAAACAACTCAGAATCATGTGGGAAGTTATGTGGATCTGTTTCCATAAGGTTTGCGGTCAGCACTTGTGAGTAAAATGGAAATGAATACACTTTCAATGTAAATGCATTGTAGGCTTTGTGATAACAACTTATGTATCTTGCTGAGCATAGTGATGAAAATGGTTTCAGTCAACTCATTATCATGTGGGAAGATAAGTTTGGATGTTTCCTTAAAGTTTGCAGTCAGTAGATTGGAGTAAAGTTGAAATATATACTGTTTTTAATGTCAAAGCATTCAACTCGCTGAGAAAGCCATTTTTTTATCTTGATGTGCACAGCAATGATGCAGGTTTCAAACAACTCAGAATCATATGGGAAGTTATGTGGATATGATTCCGTAAGGTTTGAAGTCAGTACTTGTGAGTAAAATGGAAATGATTACACTTTCAATGTAAATGCATTCTATGCAGTGAGATAACAACTTTTTTATCTTGTTGAGCAGAATCATGGAAAACTTTCAATGAACTCAGTATCATGTGGGAAGTTAAATGAGGATGTTTCCATAAAGTTTGAAGTCAGTAGGTTGGAGTAAAATTGAAATGCATACTGCTTTTAATGTCAAAGCATTCAACGCCCTGAGAAATCCTCTTTTTTATCTTGCTGTGTACAGCAATGATGCAGGTTTCAAATAACTCAGAATCATGTGCGAAGTTATGTGGGTATGTTCACATAAGGTTTGCAGTCAGTACTTGTGAGTAAAATGGAAATGAATACACTTTCAATGTAAATGCATTGTAGGCTCTGAGATAACAACTTATGTATCTTGCTGAGCATAGTGATGAAAATGGTTTCAGTAAACTCATTATCATGTGGGAAGTTAAGTTAGGATGTTTCCATAAAGTTTGAAGTCAGTAGGTTGGAGTAAAATTGAAATGTATACTGCTTTTAATTTCAAAGCATTCAACGCACTGAGAAATCAAGTTTTTTATCTTGATGTGCGGAGCAATGATGCAGGTTTCATACAACTTAGAATCATGAAGGAAGTTATTTGGATATATTTCCATAAGGTTTGCATTCAGTACTTCTGAGTAAAATGTAAATGATTACACTTTCAATGTAAATGCATTGTATGCACTGAGAACAACTTTTTTATCTTGTTGAGCAGAATCATGGAAAAGGTTTGAATGAACTCAGTATCATGTGGGAAGTTAAGTGAGGATGTTTCCATAATGTTTGAAGTCAGTAGGTTGGAGTAAAATTGAAATGTATACTGCTTTTACTTTCAAATCATTCAACGCACTGAGAAATCATCTTTTGTATCTTACTGTGTACAGCAATGATGCAGGTTTCAAACAACTCAGAATCATGTGGGAAGTTATGTGGATATGTTTCCATAAGGTTTGCAGTAAGTACTTGTGAGTAAAATGGAAATGAATACACTTTCATTGTAAATGCATTGTAGGCTCTGAGATAACAACTTATGTATCTGGCTGAGCATAGTCATGAAAATGGTTTCAGTCAACTCATTATCATGTGGGAAGTTAAGTTAGGATGTTTCCATAATGTTTGCAGTCAGTTGATTGGAGTAAAGTTGAAATGTATACTGCTTTTAATCTCAAAGCATTCAACGCACTGAGAAATCCTCTTTTTTATCTTGCTGTGTACAGCAATGATGCAGGTTTCAAACAATTCAGAATCATGTGGGAAGTTATGTGGATATGTTTCCATCAGGTTTGCAGTCAGTACTTGTGAGTAAAATGGAAATGATTACACTTTCAATGTAAATGCATTCTATGCACTGAGATAACAACTTTTTTATCTTGTTGAGCAGAATCATGGAAAAGGTTTGAATGAACTCAGTATCATGTGGGAAGATAAGTTAGGATGTTTCCCTAAAGTTTGAAGTCAGTAGGTAGGAGGAAAATTGAAATGTATACTGCTTTTAATGTGAAAGCATTCAACGTGCTGAGAAAGCCACTTTTTTATCTTGATGTGCACAGCAATGATGCAGGTTTCAAACAACTCAGAATCATGTGGGAAGTTATGTGGATATGTTTCCATAAGGTTTGAAGTCAGTACTTGTGAGTAAAATGGAAATGATTACACTTTCAATGTAAATGCATTCTATGCAGTGAGATAACAACTTTTTTATCTTGTTGAGCAGAATCATGGAAAAGTTTCAATAAACTCACTATCATGTGGGAAGTTAAGTGAGGATGTTTCCATAAAGTTTGAAGTCAGTAGGTTGGAGTAAAATTGAAATGTATACTGCTTTTAATGTCAAAGCATTCTACGCACTGAGAAGTCCTCTTTTTTATCTTGCTGTGTACAGCAATGATGCAGGTTTCAAACAACTCAGAATCATGTGGGAAGTTATGTGGATATGTTTCCATATGTTTTGCAGTCAGTACTTGTGAGTGAAATGGAAATGAATACACTTTCAATGAAAATGCATTGTATGCACTGAGATAACAACTTTTTTGTCTTGTTGAGTAGAGTCATGGAAAAGGTTTCAATGAACTCAGTATCATGTGGGAAGTTAAGTTCAGATGTTTCCATAAAGTTTGCAGTCAGTAGATTGGAGTAAAGTTGAAATGTATACAGCTTTTAATGTCAACGCATTCAACGCTCTGAGAAACCAACTTTTTTATCTTGATGTGCAGAGCAATGATGCAGGTTTCATACAACTTAGAATCATGAAGGAAGTTATGTGGATATGATTCCATAAGGTTTGTAGTCAGTACTTCTGAGGAAAATGGAAATGAATACACTTTCAATGTAAATGCAATGTATGCACTGAGAACAACTTTTTTATCTTGTTGAGCAGAATCATGGAAAAGGTTTGAATGAACTCAGTATCATGTGGGAAGTTACGTGAGGATGTTTCCATAAAGTTTGAAGTCAGTAGGTTGGAGTAAAATTGAAATGTATACTGCTTTTAATGTCAAAGCATTCAACGCCCTGAGAAATCCTCTTTTTTATCTTGCTGTGTACAGCAATGATGCAGGTTTCAAAAAACTCAGAATCATGTGGGAAGTTATGTGGATATGTTTCCATGAGGTTTGCAGTCAGTACTTGTGAGTAAAATGGAAATGAATACACTTTCATTTTAAATGCATTGTATTCTCTGAGATATCAACTTATGTATCTTGCTGAGCATAGTCATGAAAATGCTTTCAGTCAAAACATTATCATGTGGGAAGTTAAGTTAGGATGTTTCCATAAAGTGTGCAGACAGTAGATTGGAGTAAAGTTGAAATGTATACTCCTTTTAATGTCAAAGCATTCAACGCCCTGAGAAAGCCACTTTTTTATCTTTATGTGCACAGCAATGATGCAGGTTTCAGACAACTCAGAATCATGTGGGAAGTTATGTGGATCTGTTTCCATAAGGTTTGCAGTCAGCACTTGTGAGTAAAATGGAAATGAATACACTTTCAATGTAAATGCATTGTAGGCTTTGTGATAACAACTTATGTATCTTGCTGAGCATAGTCATGAAAATGGTTTCAGTCAACTCATTATCATGTGGAAAGATAGGTTTGGATGTTTCCATAAAGTTTGCAGTCAGTAGACTGGAGTAAAGTTGAAATATATACTGTTTTTAATGTCAAAGCATTCAACTCGCTGAGAAAGCCACTTTTTTATCTTGATGTGCACAGCAATGATGCAGGTTTCAAACTACTCAGAATCATGTGGGAAGTTATGTGGATATGAATCCATCAGGTTTGCAGTCAGTACTTGTGAGTAAAATGGAAATGTTCACACTTTCAATGTAAATGCATTCTATGCACTGAGATAACAACTTTTTTATCTTGTTGAGCAGAATCATGGAAAAGGTTTGAATGAACTCAGTATCATGTGGGATTTAAGTTAGGATGTTTCCATAAAGTTTGCAGTAAGTAGATTGGAGTAAAGTTGAAATGTATACTGCTTTTAATGTCAAAGCTTTCAACGCACTGAGAAATGAACTTTTTTATCTTGATGTGCATAGCAATGATGCAGGTTTCATACAACTTAAAATCATGAAGGAACTTATGTGGATATGTTTCCATAAGGTTTGCAGTCAGTACTTCTGAGTAAAATTGAAATGTATTCACATGGAATGTCAAAGCATTGTATGCACTGACAACAACTTTTTATCTTGTTGAGCAGAATCAAGGAAAAGGTTTGAATGAACTCAGTATAATGTGGGAAGTTAAATTAGGATGTTTCCATAAAGTTTGCAGTCAGTCGACTGGAGTAAAGTTGAAATGTATAGTGCTTTTAATGTCAAAGCATACAACGCACTGAGAAATCAACTTTATTATCTTGATGTGCAGAACAATCATGCAGGTTTCAAACAACTGAGAATCATGAAGGAAGTTAAGTGGATATGTTCCCATAAGTTTTGCAGTCAGTACTTGAGAGTAAAATGGAAATGAATAAACTTTCAATGTAAATGTATTGTGTGCTCTGAGATAAAAACTTTTTTGTCTTCTTGAGCAGAGTCAAGGAAATGGTTTCAATGAACTCAGTATCATGTGGGAAGTTAAGTTATCATGTTTCCATAAAGTTTAAAGTCAGTAGGTAGGAGTAAAATTGAAATGTATACTGCTTTTAATGTGAAAGCAATCAACGTACTGAGAAAGCCTCTTTTTTATCTTGATGTGCACAGCAATGATGCAGGTTTTAAACAACTGAGAATCATGTGGGAAGTTATGTGGATCTGTTTCCATAAGGTTTGCACTCAGCACTTGTGAGTAAAATGGAAATGAATACACTTTCAATGTAAATGCATTGTAGGCTCTTTGATAACAACTTATCTATCTTGCTGAGCATAGTCATGAAAATGGTTTCAGTCAACTCATTATCATGTGGGAAGTTAAGTTTGGATGTTTCCATAAAGTTTGCAGTCAGTAGATTGGAGTAAAGTTGAAATGTATACTGCTTTTATTGTCAAAGCTTTCAACGCACTGAGAAATCAACTTTTTTATCTTGATGTGCAGAGCAATGATGCAGGTTTCATACAACTGAGAATTCTGAAAGAAGTTATGTGGATATGTTTCCATAAGGTTTCCAGTCAGTACTTCTGAGTAAAATGGAAATGAATACACTTTCAATGCAAATGCATTGTATGCTCTGAGATAACAACTTATATATCTTGCTGAGCATAGTCATGAAAATGGTTTCAATGAACTCAGTATCATGTGGGAAGTTAAGTTAGGATGTTTCCATAAAGTTTGAAGTCAGTAGGTTGGAGTAAAATTGAAATGTATACTGCTTTTAATTTCAAAGCATTCAACGCACTGAGAAATCAAGTTTTTTATCTTGATGTGCGGAGCAATGATGCAGGTTTCATACAACTTAGAATCATAAAGGAAGTTATTTGGATATATTTCCATAAGGTTTGCATTCAGTACTTCTGAGTAAAATGTAAATGATTACACTTTCAATGTAAATGCATTGTATGCACTGAGAACAACTTTTTTATCTTGTTGAGCAGAATCATGGAAAAGGTTTGAATGAACTCAGTATCATGTGGGAAGTTAAGTGAGGATGTTTCCACAATGTTTGAAGTCAGTAGGTTGGAGTAAAATTGAAATGTATACTGCTTTTACTTTCAAATCATTCAACGCACTGAGAAATCATCTTTTGTATCTTACTGTGTACAGCAATGATGCAGGTTTCAAACAACTCAGAATCATGTGGGAAGTTATGTGGATATGTTTCCATAAGGTTTGCAGTAAGTACTTGTGAGTAAAATGGAAATGAATACACTTTCATTGTAAATGCATTGTAGGCTCTGAGATAACAACTTATGTATCTCGCTGAGCATAGTCATGAAAATGGTTTCAGTCAACTCATTATCATGTGGGAAGTTAAGTTAGGATGTTTTCATAAAGTGTGCAGACAGTAGATTGGAGTAAAGTTGAAATGTATACTGTTTTTAATGTCAAAGCATTCAACTCGCTGAGAAAGCCATTTTTTTGATCTTGATGTGCACAGCACTGATGCAGGTTTCAAACAACTCAGAATCATGTGGGAAGTTATGTGGATATGATTCCATAAGGTTTGAAGTCAGTACTTGTGAGTAAAATGGAAATGATTACACTTTCAATGTAAATGCATTCTATGCAGTGAGATAACAACTTTTTTATCTTGTTGAGCAGAATCATGGAAAACTTTCAATGAACTCAGTATCATGTGGGAAGTTAAGTGAGGATGTTTCCATAAAGTTTGAAGTCAGTAGGTTGGAGTAAAATTGAAATGTATACTGCTTTTAATGTCAAAGCATTCAACGCACTGAGAAGTCCTCTTTTTTATCTTGCTGTGTACAGCAATGATGCAGGTTTCAAATAACTCAGAATCATGTGGGAAGTTATGTGGATATGTTTCCATAAGGATTGCAGTCAGTACTTGTGAGTAAAATGGAAATGAATACACTTTCAATGTAAATGCATTGTAGGCTCTGAGGTAACAACTTATGTATCTTGCTGACCATAGTCATGAAAATGGTTTCAGTCAACTCATTGTCAGGTGGGAAGTTAAGTTAGGATGTTTCCATAAAGTTTGCAGTCAATAGATTGGAGTAAAGTTGAAATGTATACTACTTTTAATGTCAAAGCATTCAACGCTCTGAGAAACCAACTTTTTTATCTTGATGTGCAGAGCAATGATGCAGGTTTCAAACAACTCAGAATCATGTGGGAAGTTATCTGGATATGTTTCCATAGGTTTTGCAGTCAGTACTTGTGAGTAAAATGGAAAAGAATACACTTTCAATGTAAAAGCATTCTACGGTCTGAGATAACAACTTTTTTGTCTTGTTGAGCAGAGTTATGGAAAAGGTTTCAATGAACTCAGTATCATGTGGGAAGTTAAGTTAGGATGTTTCCATAAAGTTTGCAGTCAGTAGATTGGAGTAAAGTTGAAATGTATACTGCTTTTAATGTCAAAGCATTCAACGCTCTGAGAAATCAAGTTTTTTATCTTGATGTGCGGAGCAATGATGCAGGTTTCATACAACTTAGAATCATGAAGGAAGTTATTTGGATATATTTCCATAAGGTTTGCATTCAGTACTTCTGAGTAAAATGTAAATGATTACACTTTCAATGTAAATGCATTGTATGCACTGAGAACAACTTTTTTATCTTGTTGAGCAGAATCATGGAAAAGGTTTGAATGAACTCAGTATCATGTGGGAAGTTAAGTGAGGATGTTTCCATAATGTTTGAAGTCAGTAGGTTGGAGTAAAATTGAAATGTATACTGCTTTTACTTTCAAATCATTCAACGCACTGAGAAATCATCTTTTTTATCTTGCTGTGTACAGCAATGATGCAGGTTTCAAACAACTCAGAATCATGTGGGAATTTATGTGGATATGTTTCCATAAGGTTTGCAGTAAGTACTTGTGAGTAAAATGGAAATGAATACACTTTCATTGTAAATGCATTGTAGGCTCTAAGATAACAACTTATGTATCTTGCTGAGCTTGGTCATGAAAATGGTTTCAGTCAACTCATTATCATGTGGGAAGTAAGTCAGGATGTTTCCATAATGTTTGCAGTCAGTAGATTGGAGTAAAGTTGAAATGTATACTACTTTTAATGTCAAAGCATTCAATGCGCTAAGAAAGCCACTTTTTTATCTTAATGTGCACAGCAATGATGCAGGTTTCAAACAACTCAGAATCATGTGGGAAGTTATGTGGATATGTTTCCATAAGGTTTGAAGTCAGTACTTGTGAGTAAAATGGAAATGATTACACTTTCAATGTAAATGCATTCTATGCAGTGAGATAACAACTTTTTTATCTTGTTGAGCAGAATCATGGAAAAGTTTCAATGAACTCACTATCATGTGGGAAGTTAAGTGAGGATGTTTCCATAAAGTTTGAAGTCAGTAGGTTGGAGTAAAATTGAAATGTATACTGCTTTTAATGTCAAAGCATTCTACGCACTGAGAAGTCCTCTTTTTTATCTTGCTGTGTACAGCAATGATGCAGGTTTCAAACAACTCAGAATCATGTGGGAAGTTATGTGGATATGTTTCCATATGTTTTGCAGTCAGTACTTGTGAGTGAAATGGAAATGAATACACTTTCAATGAAAATGCATTGTATGCACTGAGATAACAACTTTTTTGTCTTGTTGAGTAGAGTCATGGAAAAGGTTTGAATGAACTCAGTATCATGTGGGAAGTTAAGTTCGGATGTTTCCATAAAGTTTGCAGTCAGTAGATTGGAGTAAAGTTGAAATGTATACACCTTTTAATGTCAACGCATTCAACGCTCTGAGAAACCAACTTTTTTATCTTGATGTGCAGAGCAATGATGCAGGTTTCATACAACTTAGAATCATGAAGGAAGTTATGTGGATATGTTTCTATAAGGTTTGTAGTCAGTACTTCTGAGGAAAATGGAAATGAATACACTTTCAATGTAAATGCAATGTATGCACTGAGAACAACTTTTTTATCTTGTTGAGCAGAATCATGGAAAAGGTTTGAATGAACTCAGTATCATCTGGGAAGTTAAGTGAGGATGTTTCCATAAAGTTTGAAGTCAGTAGTTTGGAGTAAAATTGAAATGTATACTGCTTTTAATGTCAAAGCATTCAACGCCCTGAGAAATCCTCTTTTTTATCTTGCTGTGTACAGCAATGATGCAGGTTTCAAAAAACTCAGAATCATGTGGGAAGTTATGTGGATATGTTTCCATGAGGTTTGCAGTCAGTACTTGTGAGTAAAATGGAAATGAATACACTTTCATTTTAAATGCATTGTAGTCTCTGAGATAACAACTTATGTATCTTGCTGAGCATAGTCATGAAAATGGTTTCAGTCAACTCATTATCATGTGGGAAGTTAAGTTAGGATGTTTCCATAAAGTGTGCAGACAGTAGATTGGAGTAAAGTTGAAATGTATACTGCTTTTAATGTCAAAGCATTCAACGTGCTGAGAAAGCCACTTTTTTATCTTGATGTGCACAGCAATGATGCAGGTTTCAAACAACTCAGAATCATGTGGGAAGTTATGTGGATCTGTTTCCATAAGGTTTGCAGTCAGCACTTGTGAGTAAAATGGAAATGAATACACTTTCAATGTAAATGCATTGTAGGCTTTGTGATAACAACTTATGTATCTTGCTGAGCATAGTCATGAAAATGGTTTCAGTCAACTCATTATCATGTGGGAGATAAGTTTGGATGTTTCCATAAAGTTTGCAGTCAGTAGACTGGAGTAAAGTTGAAATATATACTGTTTTTAATGTCAAAGCATTCAACTCGCTGAGAAAGCCACTTTTTTATCTTGATGTACACAGCAATGATGCAGGTTTCAAACAACTCAGAATCATGTGGGAAGTTATGTGGATATGATTCCATCAAGTTTACAGTCAGTACTTGTGAGTAAAATGGAAATGATCACACTTTCAATGTAAATGCATTCTATACACTGAGATAACAACTTTTTTGTCTTGTTGAGCAGAGTCAAGGAAATGGTTTCAATGAAATCAGTATCATGTGGGAAGTTAAGTTATCAAGTTTCCATAAAGTTTGAAGTCAGTAGGTAGGAGTAAAATTGAAACGTATACTGCTTTTAATGTGGAAGCATTCAATGTGCTGAGAAAGCCACTTTTTTATCTTGATGTGCACAGCAATGATGCAGGTTTCATACAGCTTAGAATCATGAAGGAAGTTATGTGCATATGTTCCCATAAGTTTTGCAGTCAGTACTTGAGAGTAAAATGGAAATGAATAAACTTTCAATGTAAATGCATTGTGTGCTCTGAGATAAAAACTTTTTTGTCTTCTTGAACAGAGTCAAGGAAATGGTTTCAATGAACTCAGTATCATGTTGGAAGTTAAGTTATCATGTTTCCATAAAGTTTAAAGTCAGTAGGTAGGAGTAAAATTGAAATGTATACTGCTTTTAATGTGAAAGCAATCAACGTGCTGAGAAAGCCACTTTTTTATCTTGATGTGCACAGCAATGATGCAGGTTTCAAACAACTGAGAATCATGTGGGAAGTTATGTGGATCTGTGTCCATAAGGTTTGCAGTCAGCACTTGTGAGTAAAATGGAAATGAATACACTTTCAATGTAAATGCATTGTAGACTCTGTGCTAGCAACTTATCTATCTTGCTGAGCATAGTCATGAAAATGGTTTCAGTCAACTCATTATCATGTGGGAAGTTAAGTTTGGATGTTTCCATAAAGTTTGCAGTCAGTAGATTGGAGTAAAGTTGTAATGTATACTGCTTTTAATGTCAAAGCATTCAAAGCACTGAGAAATCAACTTTTTTATCTTGATATGCAGAGCAATGATGCAGGTTTCATACAACTTAGAAACATGAAGGAAGTTATGTGGATATGTTTCCATAAGGTTTGCATTCAGAACTTCTGAGTAAAATGGAAATGAATACACTTTCAATGTAAATGCATTGTATGCACTGAGAACAACTTTTTATCTTGTTGAGCAGAATCATGGAAAAGGTTTGAATGAACTCAGTATCATGTGGGAAGTTAAGTGAGGATGTTTCCATAAAGTTTGAAGTCAGTAGGTTGGAGTAAAATTGAAATGTATACTGCTTTTAATGTCAAAGCATTCTGCACACTGAGAAGTCCTCTTTTTTATCTTGCTGTGTACAGCAATGATGCAGGTTTCAAACAACTCAGAATCATGTGGGAAGTTATGTGGATATGTTTCCATATGTTTTGCAGACAGTACTTGTGATTAAAATGGAAATGAATACACTTTCAATGTAAAAGCATTCTACGCTCTGAGATAACAACTTTTTTGTCTTGTTGAGCAGAGTTATAGAAAAGGTTTCAATGAACTCAGTATCATGTGGGAAGTTAAGTTAGGATGCTTCCATAAAGTTTGCAGTCTGTAGATTGGAGTAAAGTTGAAATGTATACTGCTTTTAATGTCAAAGCATTCAACGTTCTGAGAAACCAACTTTTTTATCCTGATGTGCAGAGCAATGATGCAGGTTTCATACAACTTAGAATCATGAAGGAAGTTATGTGGATATGTTTCCATAAGGTTTGCAGTCAGTACTTCTGAGGAAGATGGAAATGAATACAGTTTCAATAACAACTTTTTTATCTTGTTGAGCAGAATCATGGAAAAGGTCTGAATGAACTCAGTATCATGTGGGAAGTTAAGTTAGGATGTTTCCATAAAGTTTGCTCTCAGCAGTCTGGTGTAAAGTTGAAATGTATACTGCTTTTAATTTCAAAGCATTCAACACACTGAGAAATCAACTTTTTTATCTTGATGTGCAGAGCAATGATGCAGGTTTCATACAACTTAGAATCATGAAGGAAGTTATGTGGATATGTTTCCATAAGGTTTGCAGTCAGTACTTCTGAGTAAAATTGAAATGTATTCACATGGAATGTCAAAGCATTGTATGCACTGACAACAACTTTTTATCTTGTTGAGCAGAATCATGGAAAAGGTTTGAATGAACTCAGTATAATGTGAAAGGTTAAGTTAGGATGTTTCCATAAAGTTTGCAGTGAGCAGACTGGAGTAAAGTTGAAATGTATAGTGCTTTTAATGTCAAAGCATACAACACACTGAGAAATCAACTTTTTTGTCTTGATGTGCAGAACAATCATGCAGGTTTCAAACAACTGAGAATCATGAAGGATGTTATGTGGATATGTTTCCATAAGTTTTGAAGTCAGTACTTGTGAGTAAAATGGAAATGAATACACTTTCAATGTAAATGCATTGTATACTCTGAGATAACAACTTTTTTGTCTTGTTGAGCAGAGTCAAGGAAATGGTTTCAATGAACTCAGTATCATGTGGGAAGTTAAGTTATCATGTTTCCATAAAGTTTGAAGTCAGTAGGTTGGAGTAAAACTGAAATGTATACTGCTTTTAATGTCAAAGCATTCAACGCACTGAGAAATCCTCTTTTTTATCTTGCTGTGTACAGCAATGATGCAGGTTTCAAACAACTCAGAATCATGTGGGAAGTTATGTGGATATGTTTCCATAAGTTTTGCAGTCAGTACTTGTTAGTAAAATGGAAATGAATACACTTTCAATGTAAAAGCATTCTACGCTCTGAGATAACATCTTTTTTGTCTTGTTGAGCAGAGTTATGGAAAAGGTTTCAATGAACTCAGTATCATGTGGGAAGTTAAGTTAGGATGCTTCCATAAAGTTTGCAGTCAGTCGATTGGAGTAAAGTTGAAATGTATACTGCTTTTAATGTCAAAGCATTCAACGCTCTGAGAAACCACCTTTTTTATCTTGATGTGCAGAGCAATGATGCAGGTTTCATACAACTTAGAATCATGTGGGAAGTTATGTGGATTTGTTTGCATCAGCTTTGCAGTCAGTACTTGTGAGTTAATGGAAATGATTACACTTTCAATGCAAATGCTATCTATGCACTGAGATAACAACTTTTTTATCTTGTTGAGCAGAGTCATGGAAAAGGTTTGAATGAACTCAGTATCATGTGGGAAGTTAATTTAGGATGTTTCCATAAAGTTTGCAGTCAGTAGATTCGAGTAATCTTGAAATGTATACTGCTTTTAATGTCAAAGCATTCAACGCGCTCAGAAAGCCACTTTTTTATCTTGATGTGCACAGCAATGATGCAGGTTTCAAACAACTCAGAATAATGTGGGAAGTTATGTGGATATGTTTCCATCAGGTTTGCAGTCAGTACTTGTGAGTAAAATGGAAATGATTACACTTTCAATGTAAATGCATTCTATGCACTGAGATAACAACTTTTTTATCTTGTTGAGCAGAATCATGGAAAAGGTTTGAATGAACTCAGCATCATGTGGGAAGTTAAGTTAGGATGCTTCCATAAAGTTTGCAGTCAGTAGATTGGAGTAAAGTTGAAATGTATACTGCTTTTAATGTCAAAGCATTCAACGCTCTGAGAAACCAACTTTTTTATCTTGATGTGCAGAGCAATGATGCAGGTTTTATGCAACTTAGAATCATGAAGGAAGTTATGTGGATATGCTTCCATAAGGTTTGCAGTCAGTACTTCTGAGTAAAATTGAAATGTATTCACATGGAATGTCAAAGCATTGTATGCACTGACAACAACTTTTTATCTTGTTGAGCAGAATCATGGAAAAGGTTTGAATGAACTCAGTATAATGCGAGAAGTTAAGTTAGGATGTTTCCATAAAGTTTGCAGTCAGTAGACTGGACTAAAGTTGAAATGTATAGTGCTTTTAATGTCAAAGCATGCAACGCACTGAGAAATCATCTTTTTTATCTTGATGTGCAGAACTATCATGCAGGTTTCAAACAACTGAGAATCATGAAGGAAGTTCTGTGGATATGTTTCCATAAGTTTTGTAGTCAGTACTTGTCAGTAAAATGGAAATGAATACACTTTCAATGTAAATGCATTCTATGCTCTGATATAACAACTTTTTTGTCTTGTTGAGCAGAGTCAAGGAAATGGTTTCAATGAACTCAGTATCATGTGGGAAGTTAAGTTATCAAGTTTCCATTAAGTTTGAAGTCAGTAGGTAGGAGTAAAATTGAAATGTATGCTGCTTTTAATGTGAAAGCATTCAATTTGCTGAGAAAGCCACTTTTTTATCTTTATGTGCACAGCAATGATGCAGGTTTCATACAGCTCAGAATCATGAAGCAAGTTATGTGGATATGTTTCCATAAGGTTTGCAGTCAGTACTTCTGAGGAAAATGGCAATGAACACACTTTCAATGTAAAAGCATTCTACGCTCTCAGATAACAACTTTTTTGTCTTGTTGAGCAGAGTTATGGAAAAGATTTCAATGAACTCAGTATCATGTGGGAAGTTAATTTAGGATGCTTCCATAAAGTTTGCAGTCAGTAGATTGGAGTAAAGTTGAAATGTATACTGCTTTTAATGTCAAAGCATTCAACGCTCTGAGAAACCAACTTTTTTATCTTGATGTGCAGAGCAATGATGCAGGTTTCATGCAACTTAGAATCATGAAGGAAGTTATGTGGATATGTTTCCAAAAGGTTTGCAGTCAGTACTTCTGAGTAAAATTGAAATGTATTCACATGGAATGTCAAAGCATTGCATGCACTGACAACAACTTTTTATCTTGCTGAGCAGAATCATGGAAAAGGTTTGAATGAACTGAGTATAATGTGAGAAGTTAAGTGAGGATGTTTCCATAAAGTTTGAAGTCAGTAGGTTGGAGTAAAATTGAAATGTATACTGCTTTTAATGTCAAAACATTCAACGCACTGAGAAGTCCTCTTTTTTATCTTGCTGTGTACAGCAATGATGCAGGTTTCTAACAACTCAGAATCATGTGGGAAGTTATGTGGATATGTTTCCATAAGTTTTGCAGTCAGTACTTGTGAGTAAAATGGAAATGAATACACTTTCAATGTAAATGCATTGTATGCTCTGAGATAACAACTTTTTTGTCTTGTTGAGCAGAGTCAAGGAAATGGTTTCAATGAACTCAGTATCATGTGGGAAGTTAAGTTATCATGTTTCCATAAAGTTTGAAGTCAGTAGGCAGGAGTAAAATTGAAATGTATACTGCTTTTAATGTGAAAGCATTCAACGTGCTGAGAAAGCCACTTTTTTATCTTGATGTGCACAGCAATGATGCAGTTTTCAAACAACTCAGAATCATGTGGTAAGTTATGTGGATATGTTTCCATAAGGTTTGCAGTCAGTACTTGTGAGTAAAATGGAAATGAATACACTTTCAATGTAAATGCATTGTATGCTCTGAGATAACAACTTTTTTGTCTTGTTGAGCAGAGCTATGGAAATGGTTTCAATGAACTCAGTATCATGTGGAAGTTAAGTTAGGATGTTTCCATAAAGTTTGCAGTCAGTAGATTGAAGTAAAGTTGAAATGTATACTGCTTTAAATGTCAAAGCATTCAACGCTCTGAGAAAACAACTTTTTTATCTTGATGTGCAGAGCAATAATGCAGGTTTCATACAACTTAGAATCATGAAGGAAGTTATGTGGATATGTTTCCATAAGGTTTGAAGTCAGTACTTCTGAGTAAAATGGAAATGATTACACTTTCAATGTAAATGCATTCTATGCAGTGAGATAACAACTTTTTTATCTTGTTGAGCAGAATCATGGAAAACTTTCAATGAACTCAGTATCATGTGGGAAGTTAAGTGAGGATGTTTCCATAAAGTTTGAAGTCAGTAGGTTGGAGTAAAATTGAAATGTATACTGCTTTTAATGTCAAAGCATTCTACGCACTGAGAAGTCCTCTTTTTTATCTTGCTGTGTACAGCAATGATGCAGGTTTCAAACAACTCAGAATCATGTGGGAAGTTATGTGGATATGTTTCCATATGTTTTGCAGTCAGTACTTGTGAGTGAAATGGAAATGAATACACTTTCAATGAAAATGCATTGTATGCACTGAGATAACAACTTTTTTGTCTTGTTGAGTAGAGTCATGGAAAAGGTTTCAATGAACTCAGTATCATGTGGGAAGTTAAGTTCGGATGTTTCCATAAAGTTTGCAGTCAGTAGATTGGAGTAAAGTTGAAATGTATACAGCTTTTAATGTCAACGCATTCAACGCTCTGAGAAACCAACTTTTTTATCTTGATGTGCAGAGCAATGATGCAGGTTTCATACAACTTAGAATCATGAAGGAAGTTATGTGGATATGTTTCCATAAGGTTTGTAGTCAGTACTTCTGAGGAAAATGGAAATGAATACACTTTCAATGTAAATGCAATGTATGCACTGAGAACAACTTTTTTATCTTGTTGAGCAGAATCATGGAAAAGGTTTGAATGAACTCAGTATCATGTGGGAAGTTACGTGAGGATGTTTCCATAAAGTTTGAAGTCAGTAGTTTGGAGTAAAATTGAAATGTATACTGCTTTTAATGTCAAAGCATTCAACGCCCTGAGAAATCCTCTTTTTTATCTTGCTGTGTACAGCAATGATGCAGGTTTCAAAAAACTCAGAATCATGTGGGAAGTTATGTGGATATGTTTCCATGAGGTTTGCAGTTAGTACTTGTGAGTAAAATGGAAATGAATACACTTTCATTTTAAATGCATTGTAGTCTCTGAGATATCAACTTATGTATCTTGCTGAGCATAGTCATGAAAATGGTTTCAGTCAAAACATTATCATGTGGGAAGTTAAGTTAGGATGTTTCCATAAAGTGTGCAGACAGTAGATTGGAGTAAAGTTGAAATGTATACTCCTTTTAATGTCAAAGCATTCAACGCCCTGAGAATGCCACTTTTTTATCTTTATGTGCACAGCAATGATGCAGGTTTCAAACAACTCAGAATCATGTGGGAAGTTATGTGGATATGATTCCATCAGGTTTGCAGTCAGTACTTGTGAGTAAAATGGAAATGTTCACACTTTCAATGTAAATGCATTCTATGCACTGAGATAACAACTTTTTTATCTTGTTGAGCAGAATCATGGAAAAGGTTTGAATGAACTCAGTATCATGTGGGATTTAAGTTAGGATGTTTCCATAAAGTTTGCAGTAAGTAGATTGGAGTAAAGTTGAAATGTATACTGCTTTTAATGTCAAAGCTTTCAACGCACTGAGAAATGAACTTTTTTATCTTGATGTGCATAGCAATGATGCAGGTTTCATACAACTTAAAATCATGAAGGAAGTTATGTGGATATGTTTCCATAAGGTTTGCACTCAGCACTTGTGAGTAAAATGGAAATGAATACACTTTCAATGTAAATGCATTGTAGGCTCTTTGATAACAACTTATCTATCTTGCTGAGCATAGTCATGAAAATGGTTTCAGTCAACTCATTATCATGTGGGAAGTTAAGTTTGGATGTTTCCATAAAGTTTGCAGTCAGTAGATTGGAGTAAAGTTGAAATGTATACTGCTTTTATTGTCAAAGCTTTCAACGCACTGAGAAATCAACTTTTTTATCTTGATGTGCAGAGCAATGATGCAGGTTTCATACAACTGAGAATTCTGAAAGAAGTTATGTGGATATGTTTCCATAAGGTTTCCAGTCAGTACTTCTGAGTAAAATGGAAATGAATACACTTTCAATGCAAATGCATTGTATGCTCTGAGATAACAACTTATATATCTTGCTGAGCATAGTCATGAAAATGGTTTCAATGAACTCAGTATCATGTGGGAAGTTAAGTTAGGATGTTTCCATAAAGTTTGAAGTCAGTAGGTTGGAGTAAAATTGAAATGTATACTGCTTTTAATTTCAAAGCATTCAACGCACTGAGAAATCAATTTTTTTATCTTGATGTGCGGAGCAATGATGCAGGTTTCATACAACTTAGAATCATGAAGGAAGTTATTTGGATATATTTCCATAAGGTTTGCATTCAGTACTTCTAAGTAAAATGTAAATGATTACACTTTCAATGTAAATGCATTGTATGCACTGAGAACAACTTTTTTATCTTGTTGAGCAGAATCATGGAAAAGGTTTGAATGAACTCAGTATCATGTGGGAAGTTAAGTGAGGATGTTTCCATAATGTTTGAAGTCAGTAGGTTGGAGTAAAATTGAAATGTATACTGCTTTTACTTTCAAATCATTCAACGCACTGAGAAATCATCTTTTGTATCTTACTGTGTACAGCAATGATGCAGGTTTCAAACAACTCAGAATCATGTGGGAAGTTATGTGGATATGTTTCCATAAGGTTTGCAGTAAGTACTTGTGAGTAAAATGGAAATGAATACACTTTCAATGTAAATGCATTGTAGGCTCTGAGATAACAACTTATGTATCTCGCTGAGCATAGTCATGAAAATGGTTTCAGTCAACTCATTATCATGTGGGAAGTTAAGTTAGGATGTTTCCATAAAGTGTGCAGACAGTAGATTGGAGTAAAGTTGAAATGTATACTGTTTTTAATATCAAAGCATTCAACTCGCTGAGAAAGCCATTTTTTTGATCTTGATGTGCACAGCACTGATGCAGGTTTCAAACAACTCAGAATCATGTGGGAAGTTATGTGGATATGATTCCATAAGGTTTGAAGTCAGTACTTGTGAGTAAAATGGAAATGATTACACTTTCAATGTAAATGCATTCTATGCAGTGAGATAACAACTTTTTTATCTTGTTGAGCAGAATCATGGAAAACTTTCAATGAACTCAGTATCATGTGGGAAGTTAAGTGAGGATGTTTCCATAAAGTTTGAAGTCAGTAGGTTGGAGTAAAATTGAAATGTATACTGCTTTTAATGTCAAAGCATTCAACGCACTGAGAAGTCCTCTTTTTTATCTTGCTGTGTACAGCAATGATGCAGGTTTCAAACAACTAAGAATCATGTGGGAAGTTATGTGGATATGTTTCCATAAGGATTGCAGTCAGTACTTGTGAGTAAAATGGAAAAGAATACACTTTCAATGTAAAAGCATTCTACGGTCTGAGATAACAACTTTTTTGTCTTGTTGAGCAGAGTTATGGAAAAGGTTTCAATGAACTCAGTATCATGTGGGAAGTTAAGTTAGGATGTTTCCATAAAGTTTGCAGTCAGTAGATTGGAGTAAAGTTGAAATGTATACTGCTTTTAATGTCAAAGCATTCAACGCTCTGAGAAACCAACTTTTTTATCTTGATGTGCAGAGCAATGATGCAGGCTTCATACAACTTAGAATCATGAAGGAAGTTATGTGGATATGTTTCCATAAGGTTTGCAGTCAGTACTTCTGATGAAAATGGAAATGAATACTCTTTCAATGTAAATGCATTGCATACACTGAGAACATCTTTTTTATCTTGTTGAGCAGAATCATGGAAAACGTTTGAATGAACTCAGTATCATGTGGGAAGTTAAGTTAGGATGTTTCCATAAAGTTTGAAGTCAGTAGGTTGGAGTAAAATTGAAATGTATACTGCTTTTAATTTCAAAGCATTCAACGCACTGAGAAATCAAGTTTTTTATCTTGATGTGCAGAGCAATGATGCAGGTTTCATACAACTTAGAATCATGAAGGAAGTTATGTGGATATGTTTCCATAAGGTTTGCATTCAGAACTTCTGAGTAAAATGTAAATGAATACACTTTCAATGTAAATGCATTGTATGCACTGAGAACAACTTTATTATCTTGTTGAACAGAATCATGGAAAATGTTTGAATGAACTCAGTATCATTTGGGAAGTTAATTGAGGATGTTTCCATAAAGTTTGAAGTCAGTAGGTTGGAGTAAAATTGAAATGTATACTGCTTTTAATCTCAAAGCATTCAACGCACTGAGAAATCCTCTTTTTTATCTTGCTGTGTACAGCAATGATGCAGGTTTCAAACAATTCAGAATCATGTGGGAAGTTATGTGGATATGTTTCCATCAGGATTGCAGTCAGTACTTGTGAGTAAAATGGAAATGATTACACTTTCAATGTAAATGCATTCTATATACTGAGATAACAACTTTTTTATCTTGTTGAGCAGAATCATGGAAAAGGTTTGAATGAACTCAGTATCATGTGGGAAGATAAGTTAGGATGTTTCCATAAAGTTTGAAGTCAGTAGGTAGGAGTAAAATTGAAATGTATACTGCTTTTAATGTGAAAGCATTCAACGTGCTGAGAAAGCCACTTTTTTATCTTGATGTGCACAGCAATGATGCAGGTTTCAAACAACTCAGAATCATGTGGGAAGTTATGTGGATCTGTTTCCATAAGGTTTGCAGTCAGCACTTGTGAGTAAAATGGAAATGAATACACTTTCAATGTAAATGCTTTGTAGGCTTTGTGATAACAACTTATGTATCTTGCTGAGCATAGTCATGAAAATGGTTTCAGTCAACTCATTATCATGTGGGAAGATAAGTTTGGATGTTTCCATAAAGTTTGCAGTCAGTAGATTGGAGTAAAGTTGAAATATATACTGTTTTTAATGTCAAAGCATTCAACTCGCTGAGAAACCAACTTTTTTATCTTGATGTGCAGAGCAATGATGCAGGTTTCATACAACTTAGAATCAAGAAGGAAGTTATGTGGATATGTTTCCATAAGGTTTGCAGTCAGTACTTCTGAGGAAAATGGAAATGAATACACTTTCAATGTAAATGCAATGTATGCACTGAGAACAACTTTTTTATCTTGTTGAGCAGAATCATGGAAAAGGTTTGAATGAACTCAGTATCATGTGGGAAGATAAGTGAGGATGTTTCCATAAAGCTTGAAGTCAGTAGGTTGGAGTAAAATAGAAATGCATACTGCTTTTAATGTCAAAGCATTCAACGCCCTGAGAAATCCTCTTTTTTATCTTGCTGTGTACAGCAATGATGCAGGTTTCAAACAACTCAGAATCATGTGGGAAGTAATGTGGAAATGTTTCCATAAGTTTTGCAGTCAGTACTTGTGAGTAAAATGGAAATGAATTCACTTTCAATGTAAATGCATTGTAGGCTCTGAGATAACAACTTATGTATCTTGCTGAGCATAGTGATGAAAATGGTTTCAGTCAACTCATTATCATGTGGGAAGTTAAGTGAGGATGTTTCCATAAAGTTTGAAGTCAGTAGGTTGGAGTGAAATTGAAATCTATACTGCTTTTAATGTCAAAGCATTCAACGCACTGAGAAATCCTCTTTTTTATCTTTCTGTGTACAGCAATGATGCAGGTTTCAAATAACTCAGAATCATGTGCGAAGTTATGTGGGTATGTTTACATAAGGTTTGCAGTCAGTACTTGTGAGTAAAATGGAAATGATTACACTTTCAATGTAAATGCATTTTATGCACTGAGATAACAACTTTTTTATCTTGTTGAGCAGAATCATGGAAAAGGTTTGAATGAACTCAGAATCATGTGGGAAGTTAAGTTAGGATGTTTCCATAAAGTTTGCAGTCAGTAGATTGGAGTAAAGTTGAAATGTATTCTGCTTTTAATGTCAAAGCCTTCAACGCACTTTAGAAATCAACTTTTTTATCTTGATGTGCAGAGCAATGATGCAGGTTTCATACAACTTAGAATCATGAAGGAAGTTATGTGGATATGTTTCCATAAGGTTTGCAGTCAGCACTTGTGAGTAAAATGGAAATGAATACACTTTCAATGTAAATGCATTGTATGCTCTGAGATAACAACTTTTTTGTCTTGTTGAGCAGAGTCCAGGAAATGGTTTCAATGAACTCAATATCATGTGGGAAGTTAAGTGAGGATGTTTCCATAATGTTTGAAGTCAGTAGGTTGGAGTAAAATTGAAATGTATACTGCTTTTACTTTCAAATCATTCAACGCACTGAGAAATCATCTTTTTTATCTTGCTGTGTACAGCAATGATGCAGGTTTCAAACAACTCAGAATCATGTGGGAATTTATGTGGATATGTTTCCATAAGGTTTGCAGTAAGTACTTGTGAGTAAAATGGAAATGAATACACTTTCATTGTAAATGCATTGTAGGCTCTAAGATAACAACTTATGTATCTTGCTGAGCTTGGTCATGAAAATGGTTTCAGTCAACTCATTATCATGTGGGAAGTAAGTCAGGATGTTTCCATAATGTTTGCAGTCAGTAGATTGGAGTAAAGTTGAAATGTATACTACTTTTAATGTCAAAGCATTCAATGCGCTAAGAAAGCCACTTTTTTATCTTAATGTGCACAGCAATGATGCAGGTTTCAAACAACTCAGAATCATGTGGGAAGTTATGTGGATATGTTTCCATAAGGTTTGAAGTCAGTACTTGTGAGTAAAATGGAAATGATTACACTTTCAATGTAAATGCATTCTATGCAGTGAGATAACAACTTTTTTATCTTGTTGAGCAGAATCATGGAAAAGTTTCAATGAACTCACTATCATGTGGGAAGTTAAGTGAGGATGTTTCCATAAAGTTTGAAGTCAGTAGGTTGGAGTAAAATTGAAATGTATACTGCTTTTAATGTCAAAGCATTCTACGCACTGAGAAGTCCTCTTTTTTATCTTGCTGTGTACAGCAATGATGCAGGTTTCAAACAACTCAGAATCATGTGGGAAGTTATGTGGATATGTTTCCATATGTTTTGCAGTCAGTACTTGTGAGTGAAATGGAAATGAATACACTTTCAATGAAAATGCATTGTATGCACTGAGATAACAACTTTTTTGTCTTGTTGAGTAGAGTCATGGAAAAGGTTTGAATGAACTCAGTATCATGTGGGAAGTTAAGTTCGGATGTTTCCATAAAGTTTGCAGTCAGTAGATTGGAGTAAAGTTGAAATGTATACACCTTTTAATGTCAACGCATTCAACGCTCTGAGAAACCAACTTTTTTATCTTGATGTGCAGAGCAATGATGCAGGTTTCATACAACTTAGAATCATGAAGGAAGTTATGTGGATATGTTTCTATAAGGTTTGTAGTCAGTACTTCTGAGGAAAATGGAAATGAATACACTTTCAATGTAAATTCAATGTATGCACTGAGAACAACTTTTTTATCTTGTTGAGCAGAATCATGGAAAAGGTTTGAATGAACTCAGTATCATCTGGGAAGTTAAGTGAGGATGTTTCCATAAAGTTTGAAGTCAGTAGTTTGGAGTAAAATTGAAATGTATACTGCTTTTAATGTCAAAGCATTCAACGCCCTGAGAAATCCTCTTTTTTATCTTGCTGTCTACAGCAATGATGCAGGTTTCAAAAAACTCAGAATCATGTGGGAAGTTATGTGGATATGTTTCCATGAGGTTTGCAGTCAGTACTTGTGAGTAAAATGGAAATGAATACACTTTCATTTTAAATGCATTGTAGTCTCTGAGATAACAACTTATGTATCTTGCTGAGCATAGTCATGAAAATGGTTTCAGTCAACTCATTATCATGTGGGAAGTTAAGTTAGGATGTTTCCATAAAGTGTGCAGACAGTAGATTGGAGTAAAGTTGAAATGTATACTGCTTTTAATGTCAAAGCATTCAACGTGCTGAGAAAGCCACTTTTTTATCTTGATGTGCACAGCAATGATGCAGGTTTCAAACAACTCAGAATCATGTGGGAAGTTATGTGGATCTGTTTCCATAAGGTTTGCAGTCAGCACTTGTGAGTAAAATGGAAATGAATACACTTTCAATGTAAATGCATTGTAGGCTTTGTGATAACAACTTATGTATCTTGCTGAGCATAGTCATGAAAATGGTTTCAGTCAACTCATTATCATGTGGGAGATAAGTTTGGATGTTTCCATAAAGTTTGCAGTCAGTAGACTGGAGTAAAGTTGAAATATATACTGTTTTTAATGTCAAAGCATTCAACTCGCTGAGAAAGCCACTTTTTTATCTTGATGTACACAGCAATGATGCAGGTTTCAAACAACTCAGAATCATGTGGGAAGTTATGTGGATATGATTCCATCAAGTTTACAGTCAGTACTTGTGAGTAAAATGGAAATGATCACACTTTCAATGTAAATGCATTCTATACACTGAGATAACAACTTTTTTGTCTTGTTGAGCAGAGTCAAGGAAATGGTTTCAATGAAATCAGTATCATGTGGGAAGTTAAGTTATCAAGTTTCCATAAAGTTTGAAGTCAGTAGGTAGGAGTAAAATTGAAATGTATACTGCTTTTAATGTGGAAGCATTCAATGTGCTGAGAAAGCCACTGTTTTATCTTGATGTGCACAGCAATGATGCAGGTTTCATACAGCTTAGAATCATGAAGGAAGTTATGTGCATATGTTCCCATAAGTTTTGCAGTCAGTACTTGAGAGTAAAATGGAAATGAATAAACTTTCAATGTAAATGCATTGTGTGCTCTGAGATAAAAACTTTTTTGTCTTCTTGAACAGAGTCAAGGAAATGGTTTCAATGAACTCAGTATCATGTTGGAAGTTAAGTTATCATGTTTCCATAAAGTTTAAAGTCAGTAGGTAGGAGTAAAATTGAAATGTATACTGCTTTTAATGTGAAAGCAATCAACGTGCTGAGAAAGCCACTTTTTTATCTTGATGTGCACAGCAATGATGCAGGTTTCAAACAACTGAGAATCATGTGGGAAGTTATGTGGATCTGTGTCCATAAGGTTTGCAGTCAGCACTTGTGAGTAAAATGGAAATGAATACACTTTCAATGTAAATGCATTGTAGACTCTGTGCTAACAACTTATCTATCTTGCTGAGCATAGTCATGAAAATGGTTTCAGTCAACTCATTATCATGTGGGAAGTTAAGTTTGGATGTTTCCATAAAGTTTGCAGTCAGTAGATTGGAGTAAAGTTGTAATGTATACTGCTTTTAATGTCAAAGCATTCAAAGCACTGAGAAATCAACTTTTTTATCTTGATATGCAGAGCAATGATGCAGGTTTCATACAACTTAGAAACATGAAGGAAGTTATGTGGATATGTTTCCATAAGGTTTGCATTCAGAACTTCTGAGTAAAATGGAAATGAATACACTTTCAATGTAAATGCATTGTATGCACTGAGAACAACTTTTTATCTTGTTGAGCAGAATCATGGAAAAGGTTTGAATGAACTCAGTATCATGTGGGAAGTTAAGTGAGGATGTTTCCATAAAGTTTGAAGTCAGTAGGTTGGAGTAAAATTGAAATGTATACTGCTTTTAATGTCAAAGCATTCTGCACACTGAGAAGTCCTCTTTTTTATCTTGCTGTGTACAGCAATGATGCAGGTTTCAAACAACTCAGAATCATGTGGGAAGTTGTGTGGATATGTTTCCATATGTTTTGCAGACAGTACTTGTGATTAAAATGGAAATGAATACACTTTCAATGTAAAAGCATTCTACGCTCTGAGATAACAACTTTTTTGTCTTGTTGAGCAGAGTTATAGAAAAGGTTTCAATGAACTCAGTATCATGTGGGAAGTTAAGTTAGGATGCTTCCATAAAGTTTGCAGTCTGTAGATTGGAGTAAAGTTGAAATGTATACTGCTTTTAATGTCAAAGCATTCAACGTTCTGAGAAACCAACTTTTTTATCCTGATGTGCAGAGCAATGATGCAGGTTTCATACAACTTAGAATCATGAAGGAAGTTATGTGGATATGTTTCCATAAGGTTTGCAGTCAGTACTTCTGAGGAAGATGGAAATGAATACAGTTTCAATAACAACTTTTTTATCTTGTTGAGCAGAATCATGGAAAAGGTCTGAATGAACGCAGTATCATGTGGGAAGTTAAGTTAGGATGTTTCCATAAAGTTTGCTCTCAGCAGTCTGGTGTAAAGTTGAAATGTATACTGCTTTTAATTTCAAAGCATTCAACACACTGAGAAATCAACTTTTTTATCTTGATGTGCAGAGCAATGATGCAGGTTTCATACAACTTAGAATCATGAAGGAAGTTATGTGGATATGTTTCCATAAGGTTTGCAGTCAGTACTTCTGAGTAAAATTGAAATGTATTCACATGGAATGTCAAAGCATTGTATGCACTGACAACAACTTTTTATCTTGTTGAGCAGAATCATGGAAAAGGTTTGAATGAACTCAGTATAATGTGAAAGGTTAAGTTAGGATGTTTCCATAAAGTTTGCAGTCAGTAGACTGGAGTAAAGTTGAAATGTATAGTGCTTTTAATGTCAAAGCATACAACGCACTGAGAAATCAACTTTTTTGTCTTGATGTGCAGAACAATCATGCAGGTTTCAAACAACTGAGAATCATGAAGGATGTTATGTGGATATGTTTCCATAAGT
This sequence comes from Mobula birostris, assembly GCF_030028105.1. Taxonomy (NCBI): domain Eukaryota; kingdom Metazoa; phylum Chordata; class Chondrichthyes; order Myliobatiformes; family Myliobatidae; genus Mobula; species Mobula birostris. Next base: position 115,067,838 of record NC_092372.1, read on the forward strand.
TTTGAAGTCAGTACTTGTGAGTAAAATGGAAATGAATACACTTTCAATGTAAATGCATTGTATGCTCTGAGATAACAACTTTTTTGTCTTGTTGAGCAGAGTCAAGGAAATGGTTTCAATGAACTCAGTATCATGTGGGAAGTTAAGTTATCATGTTTCCATAAAGTTTGAAGTCAGTAGGTTGGAGTAAAACTGAAATGTATACTGCTTTTAATGTCAAAGCATTCAACGCACTGAGAAATCCTCTTTTTTATCTTGCTGTGTACAGCAATGATGCAGGTTTCAAACAACTCAGAATCATGTGGGAAGTTATGTGGATATGTTTCCATAAGTTTTGCAGTCAGTACTTGTTAGTAAAATGGAAATGAATACACTTTCAATGTAAAAGCATTCTACGTTCTGAGATAACATCTTTTTTGTCTTGTTGAGCAGAGTTATGGAAAAGGTTTCAATGAACTCAGTATCATGTGGGAAGTTAAGTTAGGATGCTTCCATAAAGTTTGCAGTCAGTCGATTGGAGTAAAGTTGAAATGTATACTGCTTTTAATGTCAAAGCATTCAACGCTCTGAGAAACCACCTTTTTTATCTTGATGTGCAGAGCAATGATGCAGGTTTCATACAACTTAGAATCATGTGGGAAGTTATGTGGATTTGTTTGCATCAGCTTTGCAGTCAGTACTTGTGAGTAAAATGGAAATGATTACACTTTCAATGCAAATGCTATCTATGCACTGAGATAACAACTTTTTTATCTTGTTGAGCAGAGTCATGGAAAAGGTTTGAATGAACTCAGTATCATGTGGGAAGTTAATTTAGGATGTTTCCATAAAGTTTGCAGTCAGTAGATTCGAGTAATCTTGAAATGTATACTGCTTTTAATGTCAAAGCATTCAACGCGCTCAGAAAGCCACTTTTTTATCTTGATGTGCACAGCAATGATGCAGGTTTCAAACAACTCAGAATAATGTGGGAAGTTATGTGGATATGTTTCCATCAGGTTTGCAGTCAGTACTTGTGAGTAAAATGGAAATGATTACACTTTCAATGTAAATGCATTCTATGCACTGAGATAACAACTTTTTTATCTTGTTGAGCAGAATCATGGAAAAGGTTTGAATGAACTCAGTATCATGTGGGAAGTTAAGTTAGGATGCTTCCATAAAGTTTGCAGTCAGTAGATTGGAGTAAAGTTGAAATGTATACTGCTTTTAATGTCAAAGCATTCAACGCTCTGAGAAACCAACTTTTTTATCTTGATGTGCAGAGCAATGATGCAGGTTTTATGCAACTTAGAATCATGAAGGAAGTTATGTGGATATGCTTCCATAAGGTTTGCAGTCAGTACTTCTGAGTAAAATTGAAATGTATTCACATGGAATGTCAAAGCATTGTATGCACTGACAACAACTTTTTATCTTGTTGAGCAGAATCATGGAAAAGGTTTGAATGAACTCAGTATAATGTGAGAAGTTAAGTTAGGATGTTTCCATAAAGTTTGCAGTCAGTAGACTGGACTAAAGTTGAAATGTATAGTGCTTTTAATGTCAAAGCATGCAACGCACTGAGAAATCATCTTTTTTATCTTGATGTGCAGAACTATCATGCAGGTTTCAAACAACTGAGAATCATGAAGGAAGTTCTGTGGATATGTTTCCATAAGTTTTGTAGTCAGTACTTGTCAGTAAAATGGAAATGAATACACTTTCAATGTAAATGCATTCTATGCTCTGATATAACAACTTTTTTGTCTTGTTGAGCAGAGTCAAGGAAATGGTTTCAATGAACTCAGTATCATGTGGGAAGTTAAGTTATCAAGTTTCCATTAAGTTTGAAGTCAGTAGGTAGGAGTAAAATTGAAATGTATGCTGCTTTTAATGTGAAAGCATTCAATTTGCTGAGAAAGCCACTTTTTTATCTTTATGTGCACAGCAATGATGCAGGTTTCATACAGCTCAGAATCATGAAGCAAGTTATGTGGATATGTTTCCATAAGGTTTGCAGTCAGTACTTCTGAGGAAAATGGCAATGAACACACTTTCAATGTAAAAGCATTCTACACTCTCAGATAACAACTTTTTTGTCTTGTTGAGCAGAGTTATGGAAAAGATTTCAATGAACTCAGTATCATGTGGGAAGTTAAGTTAGGATGCTTCCATAAAGTTTGCAGTCAGTAGATTGGAGTAAAGTTGAAATGTATACTGCTTTTAATGTCAAAGCATTCAACGCTCTGAGAAACCAACTTTTTTATCTTGATGTGCAGAGCAATGATGCAGGTTTCATGCAACTTAGAATCATGAAGGAAGTTATGTGGATATGTTTCCAAAAGGTTTGCAGTCAGTACTTCTGAGTAAAATTGAAATGTATTCACATGGAATGTCAAAGCATTGCATGCACTGACAACAACTTTTTATCTTGCTGAGCAGAATCATGGAAAAGGTTTGAATGAACTCAGTATAATGTGAGAAGTTAAGTGAGGATGTTTCCATAAAGTTTGAAGTCAGTAGGTTGGAGTAAAATTGAAATGTATACTGCTTTTAATGTCAAAACATTCAACGCACTGAGAAGTCCTCTTTTTTATCTTGCTGTGTACAGCAATGATGCAGGTTTCTAACAACTCAGAATCATGTGGGAAGTTATGTGGATATGTTTCCATAAGTTTTGCAGTCAGTACTTGTGAGTAAAATGGAAATGAATACACTTTCAATGTAAATGCATTGTATGCTCTGAGATAACAACTTTTTTGTCTTGTTGAGCAGAGTCAAGGAAATGGTTTCAATGAACTCAGTATCATGTGGGAAGTTAAGTTATCATGTTTCCATAAAGTTTGCAGTCAGTAGATTGGAGTAAAGTTGAAACGTATACTGCTTTAAATGTCAAAGCATTCAACGCTCTGAGAAAACAACTTTTTTATCTTGATGTGCAGAGCAATAATGCAGGTTTCATACAACTTAGAATCATGAAGGAAGTTATGTGGATATGTTTCCATAAGGTTTGAAGTCAGTACTTCTGAGTAAAATGGAAATGATTACACTTTCAATGTAAATGCATTCTATGCAGTGAGATAACAACTTTTTTATCTTGTTGAGCAGAATCATGGAAAAGTTTCAATAAACTCACTATCATGTGGGAAGTTAAGTGAGGATGCTTCCATAAAGTTTGAAGTCAGTAGGTTGGAGTAAAATTGAAATGTATACTGCTTTTAATGTCAAAGCATTCTACGCACTGAGAAGTCCTCTTTTTTATCTTGCTGTGTACAGCAATGATGCAGGTTTCAAACAACTCAGAATCATGTGGGAAGTTATGTGGATATGTTTCCATATGTTTTGCAGTCAGTACTTGTGAGTGAAATGGAAATGAATACACTTTCAATGAAAATGCATTGTATGCACTGAGATAACAACTTTTTTGTCTTGTTGACTAGAGTCATGGAAAAGGTTTCAATGAACTCAGTATCATGTGGGAAGTTAAGTTCGGATGTTTCCATAAAGTTTGCAGTCAGTAGATTGGAGTAAAGTTGAAATGTATACAGCTTTTAATGTCAACGCATTCAACGCGCTGAGAAACCAACTTTTTTATCTTGATGTGCAGAGCAATGATGCAGGTTTCATACAACTTAGAATCATGAAGGAAGTTATGTGGATATGTTTCCATAAGGTTTGTAGTCAGTACTTCTGAGGAAAATGGAAATGAATACACTTTCAATGTAAATGCAATGTATGCACTGAGAACAACTTTTTTATCTTGTTGAGCAGAATCATGGAAAAGGTTTGAATGAACTCAGTATCATGTGGGAAGTTACGTGAGGATGTTTCCATAAAGTTTGAAGTCAGTAGTTTGGAGTAAAATTGAAATGTATACTGCTTTTAATGTCAAAGCATTCAACGCCCTGAGAAATCCTCTTTTTTATCTTGCTGTGTACAGCAATGATGCAGGTTTCAAAAAACTCAGAATCATGTGGGAAGTTATGTGGATATGTTTCCATGAGGTTTGCAGTCAGTACTTGTGAGTAAAATGGAAATGAATACACTTTCATTTTAAATGCATTGTAGTCTCTGAGATATCAACTTATGTATCTTGCTGAGCATAGTCATGAAAATGGTTTCAGTCAAAACATTATCATGTGGGAAGTTAAGTTAGGATGTTTCCATAAAGTGTGCAGACAGTAGATTGGAGTAAAGTTGAAATGTATACTCCTTTTAATGTCAAAGCATTCAACGCCCTGAGAATGCCACTTTTTTATCTTTATGTGCACAGCAATGATGCAGGTTTCAAACAACTCAGAATCATGTGGGAAGTTATGTGGATATGATTCCATCAGGTTTGCAGTCAGTACTTGTGAGTAAAATGGAAATGTTCACACTTTCAATGTAAATGCATTCTATGCACTGAGATAACAACTTTTTTATCTTGTTGAGCAGAATCATGGAAAAGGTTTGAATGAACTCAGTATCATGTGGGATTTAAGTTAGGATGTTTCCATAAAGTTTGCAGTAAGTAGATTGGAGTAAAGTTGAAATGTATACTGCTTTTAATGTCAAAGCTTTCAACGCACTGAGAAATGAACTTTTTTATCTTGATGTGCATAGCAATGATGCAGGTTTCATACAACTTAAAATCATGAAGGAAGTTATGTGGATATGTTTCCATAAGGTTTGCACTCAGCACTTGTGAGTAAAATGGAAATGAATACACTTTCAATGTAAATGCATTGTAGGCTCTTTGATAACAACTTATCTATCTTGCTGAGCATAGTCATGAAAATGGTTTCAGTCAACTCATTATCATGTGGGAAGTTAAGTTTGGATGTTTCCATAAAGTTTGCAGTCAGTAGATTGGAGTAAAGTTGAAATGTATACTGCTTTTATTGTCAAAGCTTTCAACGCACTGAGAAATCAACTTTTTTATCTTGATGTGCAGAGCAATGATGCAGGTTTCATACAACTGAGAATTCTGAAAGAAGTTATGTGGATATGTTTCCATAAGGTTTCCAGTCAGTACTTCTGAGTAAAATGGAAATGAATACACTTTCAATGCAAATGCATTGTATGCTCTGAGATAACAACTTATATATCTTGCTGAGCATAGTCATGAAAATGGTTTCAATGAACTCAGTATCATGTGGGAAGTTAAGTTAGGATGTTTCCATAAAGTTTGAAGTCAGTAGGTTGGAGTAAAATTGAAATGTATACTGCTTTTAATTTCAAAGCATTCAACGCACTGAGAAATCAAGTTTTTTATCTTGATGTGCGGAGCAATGATGCAGGTTTCATACAACTTAGAATCATGAAGGAAGTTATTTGGATATATTTCCATAAGGTTTGCATTCAGTACTTCTAAGTAAAATGTAAATGATTACACTTTCAATGTAAATGCATTGTATGCACTGAGAACAACTTTTTTATCTTGTTGAGCAGAATCATGGAAAAGGTTTGAATGAACTCAGTATCATGTGGGAAGTTAAGTGAGGATGTTTCCATAATGTTTGAAGTCAGTAGGTTGGAGTAAAATTGAAATGTATACTGCTTTTACTTTCAAATCATTCAACGCACTGAGAAATCATCTTTTGTATCTTACTGTGTACAGCAATGATGCAGGTTTCAAACAACTCAGAATCATGTGGGAAGTTATGTGGATATGTTTCCATAAGGTTTGCAGTAAGTACTTGTGAGTAAAATGGAAATGAATACACTTTCAATGTAAATGCATTGTAGGCTCTGAGATAACAACTTATGTATCTCGCTGAGCATAGTCATGAAAATGGTTTCAGTCAACTCATTATCATGTGGGAAGTTAAGTTAGGATGTTTCCATAAAGTGTGCAGACAGTAGATTGGAGTAAAGTTGAAATGTATACTGTTTTTAATATCAAAGCATTCAACTCGCTGAGAAAGCCATTTTTTTGATCTTGATGTGCACAGCACTAATGCAGGTTTCAAACAACTCAGAATCATGTGGGAAGTTATGTGGATATGATTCCATAAGGTTTGAAGTCAGTACTTGTGAGTAAAATGGAAATGATTACACTTTCAATGTAAATGCATTCTATGCAGTGAGATAACAACTTTTTTATCTTGTTGAGCAGAATCATGGAAAACTTTCAATGAACTCAGTATCATGTGGGAAGTTAAGTGAGGATGTTTCCATAAAGTTTGAAGTCAGTAGGTTGGAGTAAAATTGAAATGTATACTGCTTTTAATGTCAAAGCATTCAACGCACTGAGAAGTCCTCTTTTTTATCTTGCTGTGTACAGCAATGATGCAGGTTTCAAACAACTAAGAATCATGTGGGAAGTTATGTGGATATGTTTCCATAAGGATTGCAGTCAGTACTTGTGAGTAAAATGGAAATGAATACACTTTCAATGTAAATGCATTGTAGGCTCTGAGGTAACAACTTATGTATCTTGCTGACCATAGTCATGAAAATGGTTTCAGTCAACTCATTGTCAGGTGGGAAGTTAAGTTAGGATGTTTCCATAAAGTTTGCAGTCAATAGATTGGAGTAAAGTTGAAATGTATACTACTTTTAATGTCAAAGCATTCAACGCTCTGAGAAACCAACTTTTTTATCTTGATGTGCAGAGCAATGATGCAGGTTTCAAACAACTCAGAATCATGTGGGAAGTTATGTGGATATGTTTCCATAGGTTTTGCAGTCAGTACTTGTGAGTAAAATGGAAAAGAATACACTTTCAATGTAAAAGCATTCTACGGTCTGAGATAACAACTTTTTTGTCTTGTTGAGCAGAGTTATGGAAAAGGTTTCAATGAACTCAGTATCATGTGGGAACTTAAGTTAGGATGTTTCCATAAAGTTTGCAGTCAGTAGATTGGAGTAAAGTTGAAATGTATACTGCTTTTAATGTCAAAGCATTCAACGCTCTGAGAAACCAACTTTTTTATCTTGATGTGCAGAGCAATGATGCAGGCTTCATACAACTTAGAATCATGAAGGAAGTTATGTGGATATGTTTCCATAAGGTTTGCAGTCAGTACTTCTGATGAAAATGGAAATGAATACTCTTTCAATGTAAATGCATTGCATACACTGAGAACATCTTTTTTATCTTGTTGAGCAGAATCATGGAAAACGTTTGAATGAACTCAGTATCATGTGGGAAGTTAAGTTAGGATGTTTCCATAAAGTTTGAAGTCAGTAGGTTGGAGTAAAATTGAAATGTATACTGCTTTTAATTTCAAAGCATTCAACGCACTGAGAAATCAAGTTTTTTATCTTGATGTGCAGAGCAATGATGCAGGTTTCATACAACTTAGAATCATGAAGGAAGTTATGTGGATATGTTTCCATAAGGTTTGCATTCAGAACTTCTGAGTAAAATGTAAATGAATACACTTTCAATGTAAATGCATTGTATGCACTGAGAACAACTTTATTATCTTGTTGAACAGAATCATGGAAAATGTTTGAATGAACTCAGTATCATTTGGGAAGTTAATTGAGGATGTTTCCATAAAGTTTGAAGTCAGTAGGTTGGAGTAAAATTGAAATGTATACTGCTTTTAATCTCAAAGCATTCAACGCACTGAGAAATCCTCTTTTTTATCTTGCTGTGTACAGCAATGATGCAGGTTTCAAACAATTCAGAATCATGTGGGAAGTTATGTGGATATGTTTCCATCAGGATTGCAGTCAGTACTTGTGAGTAAAATGGAAATGATTACACTTTCAATGTAAATGCATTCTATATACTGAGATAACAACTTTTTTATCTTGTTGAGCAGAATCATGGAAAAGGTTTGAATGAACTCAGTATCATGTGGGAAGATAAGTTAGGATGTTTCCATAAAGTTTGAAGTCAGTAGGTAGGAGTAAAATTGAAATGTATACTGCTTTTAATGTGAAAGCATTCAACGTGCTGAGAAAGCCACTTTTTTATCTTGATGTGCACAGCAATGATGCAGGTTTCAAACAACTCAGAATCATGTGGGAAGTTATGTGGATCTGTTTCCATAAGGTTTGCAGTCAGCACTTGTGAGTAAAATGGAAATGAATACACTTTCAATGTAAATGCTTTGTAGGCTTTGTGATAACAACTTATGTATCTTGCTGAGCATAGTCATGAAAATGGTTTCAGTCAACTCATTATCATGTGGGAAGATAAGTTTGGATGTTTCCATAAAGTTTGCAGTCAGTAGATTGGAGTAAAGTTGAAATATATACTGTTTTTAATGTCAAAGCATTCAACTCGCTGAGAAACCAACTTTTTTATCTTGATGTGCAGAGCAATGATGCAGGTTTCATACAACTTAGAATCAAGAAGGAAGTTATGTGCATATGTTTCCATAAGGTTTGCAGTCAGTACTTCTGAGGAAAATGGAAATGAATACACTTTCAATGTAAATGCAATGTATGCACTGAGAACAACTTTTTTATCTTGTTGAGCAGAATCATGGAAAAGGTTTGAATGAACTCAGTATCATGTGGGAAGTTAAGTGAGGATGTTTCCATAAAGCTTGAAGTCAGTAGGTTGGAGTAAAATAGAAATGCATACTGCTTTTAATGTCAAAGCATTCAACGCACTGAGAAATCCTCTTTTTTATCTTGCTGTGTACAGCAATGATGCAGGTTTCAAATAACTCAGAATCATGTGCGAAGTTATGTGGGTATGTTTACATAAGGTTTGCAGTCAGTACTTGTGAGTAAAATGGAAATGAATACACTTTCAATGTGAATGCATTGTAGGCTCTGAGATAACAACTTATGTATCTTGCTGAGCATAGTGATGAAAATGGTTTCAGTCAACTCATTATCATGTGGGTAGTTAAGTTAGGATGTTTCCATAAACTTTGCAGTCAGTAGATTGGAGTAAAGTTGAAATGTATACTGCTTTTATTGTCAAAGCTTTCAACGCACTGAGAAATCAACTTTTTTATCTTGATGTGCAGAGCAATGATGCAGGTTTCATACAACTTAGAATGCTGAAAGAAGTTATGTGGATATGTTTCCATAAGGTTTCCAGTCAGTACTTCTGAGTAAAATGGAAATGAATACACTTTCAATGCAAATGCACTGTATGCTCTGAGATTACAACTTATATATCTTGCTGAGCATAGTCATGAAAATGGTTTCAATGAACTCAGTATCATGTGGGAAGTTAAGTTAGGATGTTTCCATAAAGTTTGAAGTCAGTAGGTTGGAGTAAAATTGAAATGTATACTGCTTTTAATTTCAAAGCATTCAACGCACTGAGAAATCAAGTTTTTTATCTTGATGTGCGGAGCAATGATGCAGGTTTCATACAACTTAGAATCATGAAGGAAGTTATTTGGATATATTTCCATAAGGTTTGCATTCAGTACTTCTGAGTAAAATGTAAATGATTACACTTTCAATGTAAATGCATTGTATGCACTGAGAACAACTTTTTTATCTTGTTGAGCAGAATCATGGAAAAGGTTTGAATGAACTCAGTATCATGTGGGAAGTTAAGTGAGGATGTTTCCATAATGTTTGAAGTCAGTAGGTTGGAGTAAAATTGAAATGTATACTGCTTTTACTTTCAAATCATTCAACGCACTGAGAAATCATCTTTTTTATCTTGCTGTGTACAGCAATGATGCAGGTTTCAAACAACTCAGAATCATGTGGGAATTTATGTGGATATGTTTCCATAAGGTTTGCAGTAAGTACTTGTGAGTAAAATGGAAATGAATACACTTTCATTGTAAATGCATTGTAGGCTCTAAGATAACAACTTATGTATCTTGCTGAGCTTGGTCATGAAAATGGTTTCAGTCAACTCATTATCATGTGGGAAGTAAGTCAGGATGTTTCCATAATGTTTGCAGTCAGTAGATTGGAGTAAAGTTGAAATGTATACTACTTTTAATGTCAAAGCATTCAATGCGCTAAGAAAGCCACTTTTTTATCTTAATGTGCACAGCAATGATGCAGGTTTCAAACAACTCAGAATCATGTGGGAAGTTATGTGGATATGTTTCCATAAGGTTTGAAGTCAGTACTTGTGAGTAAAATGGAAATGATTACACTTTCAATGTAATTGCATTGTATGCACTGAGATAACAACTTTTTTGTCTTGTTGAGTAGAGTCATGGAAAAGGTTTCAATGAACTCAGTATCATGTGGGAAGTTAAGTTCGGATGTTTCCATAAAGTTTGCAGTCAGTAGATTGGAGTAAAGTTGAAATGTATACAGCTTTTAATGTCAACGCATTCAACGCTCTGAGAAACCAACTTTTTTATCTTGATGTGCAGAGCAATGATGCAGGTTTCATACAACTTAGAATCATGAAGGAAGTTATGTGGATATGTTTCCATAAGGTTTGTAGTCAGTACTTCTGAGGAAAATGGAAATGAATACACTTTCAATGTAAATGCAATGTATGCACTGAGAACAACTTTTTTATCTTGTTGAGCAGAATCATGGAAAAGGTTTGAATGAACTCAGTATCATCTGGGAAGTTAAGTGAGGATGTTTCCATAAAGTTTGAAGTCAGTAGTTTGGAGTAAAATTGAAATGTATACTGCTTTTAATGTCAAAGCATTCAACGCCCTGAGAAATCCTCTTTTTTATCTTGCTGTGTACAGCAATGATGCAGGTTTCAAAAAACTCAGAATCATGTGGGAAGTTATGTGGATATGTTTCCATGAGGTTTGCAGTCAGTACTTGTGAGTAAAATGGAAATGAATACACTTTCATTTTAAATGCATTGTAGTCTCTGAGATAACAACTTATGTATCTTGCTGAGCATAGTCATGAAAATGGTTTCAGTCAACTCATTATCATGTGGGAAGTTAAGTTAGGATGTTTCCATAAAGTGTGCAGACAGTAGATTGGAGTAAAGTTGAAATGTATACTGCTTTTAATGTCAAAGCATTCAACGCGCTGAGAAAGCCACTTTTTTATCTTGATGTGCACAGCAATGATGCAGGTTTCAAACAACTGAGAATCATGTGGGAAGTTATGTGGATCTGTTTCCATAAGGTTTGCAGTCAGCACTTGTGAGTAAAATGGAAATGAATACACTTTCAATGTAAATGCATTGTAGGCTTTGTGATAACAACTTATGTATCTTGCTGAGCATAGTCATGAAAATGGTTTCAGTCAACTCATTATCATGTGGGAGATAAGTTTGGATGTTTCCATAAAGTTTGCAGTCAGTAGACTGGAGTAAAGTTGAAATATATACTGTTTTTAATGTCAAAGCATTCAACTCGCTGAGAAAGCCACTTTTTTATCTTGATGTACACAGCAATGATGCAGGTTTCAAACAACTCAGAATCATGTGGGAAGTTATGTGGATATGATTCCATCAAGTTTACAGTCAGTACTTGTGAGTAAAATGGAAATGATCACACTTTCAATGTAAATGCATTCTATACACTGAGATAACAACTTTTTTGTCTTGTTGAGCAGAGTCAAGGAAATGGTTTCAATGAAATCAGTATCATGTGGGAAGTTAAGTTATCAAGTTTCCATAAAGTTTGAAGTCAGTAGGTAGGAGTAAAATTGAAATGTATACTGCTTTTAATGTGAAAGCATTCAATGTGCTGAGAAAGCCACTTTTTTATCTTGATGTGCACAGCAATGATGCAGGTTTCATACAGCTTAGAATCATGAAGGAAGTTATGTGCATATGTTCCCATAAGTTTTGCAGTCAGTACTTGAGAGTAAAATGGAAATGAATAAACTTTCAATGTAAATGCATTGTGTGCTCTGAGATAAAAACTTTTTTGTCTTCTTGAGCAGAGTCAAGGAAATGGTTTCAATGAACTCAGTATCATGTTGGAAGTTAAGTTATAATGTTTCCATAAAGTTTAAAGTCAGTAGGTAGGAGTAAAATTGAAATGTATACTGCTTTTAATGTGAAAGCAATCAACGTGCTGAGAAAGCCACTTTTTTATCTTGATGTGCACAGCAATGATGCAGGTTTCATACAACTGAGAATCATGTGGGAAGTTATGTGGATCTGTTTCCATAAGGTTTGCAGTCAGCACTTGTGAGTAAAATGGAAATGAATACACTTTCAATGTAAATGCATTGTAGACTCTGTGCTAACAACTTATCTATCTTGCTGAGCATAGTCATAAAAATGGTTTCAGTCAACTCATTATCATGTGGGAAGTTAAGTTTGGATGTTTCCATAAAGTTTGCAGTCAGTAGATTGGAGTAAAGTTGTAATGTATACTGCTTTTAATGTCAAAGCATTCAAAGCACTGAGAAATCAACTTTTTTATCTTGATATGCAGAGCAATGATGCAGGTTTCATACAACTTAGAAACATGAAGGAAGTTATGTGGATATGTTTCCATAAGGTTTGCATTCAGAACTTCTGAGTAAAATGGAAATGAATACACTTTCAATGTAAATGCATTGTATGCACTGAGAACAACTTTTTATCTTGTTGAGCAGAATCATGGAAAAGGTTTGAATGAACTCAGTATCATGTGGGAAGTTAAGTGACGATGTTTCCATAAAGTTTGAAGTCAGTAGGTTGGAGTAAAATTGAAATGTATACTGCTTTTAATGTCAAAGCATTCTGCACACTGAGAAGTCCTCTTTTTTATCTCGCTGTGTACAGCAATGATGCAGGTTTCAAACAACTCAGAATCATGTGGGAAGTTATGTGGATATGTTTCCATATGTTTTGCAGACAGTACTTGTGATTAAAATGGAAATGAATACACTTTCAAGGTAAAAGCATTCTACGCTCTGAGATAACAACTTTTTTGTCTTGTTGAGCAGAGTTATGGAAAAGGTTTCAATGAACTCAGTATCATGTGGGAAGTTAAGTTAGGATGCTTCCATAAAGTTTGCAGTCTGTAGATTGGAGTAAAGTTGAAATGTATACTGCTTTTAATGTCAAAGCATTCAACGCTCTGAGAAACCAACTTTTTTATCCTGATGTGCAGAGCAATGATGCAGGTTTCATACAACTTAGAATCATGAAGGAAGTTATGTGGATATGTTTCCATAAGGTTTGCAGTCAGTACTTCTGAGGAAGATGGAAATGAATACAGTTTCAATAACAACTTTTTTATCTTGTTGAGCAGAATCATGGAAAAGGTCTGAATGAACTCAGTATCATGTGGGAAGTTAAGTTAGGATGTTTCCATAAAGTTTGCTCTCAGCAGTCTGGAGTAAAGTTGAAATGTATACTGCTTTTAATTTCAAAGCATTCAACACACTGAGAAATCAACTTTTTTATCTTGATGTGCAGAGCAATGATGCAGGTTTCATACAACTTAGAATCATGAAGGAAGTTATGTGGATATGTTTCCATAAGGTTTGCCGTCAGTACTTCTGAGTAAAATTGAAATGTATTCACATGGAATGTCAAAGCATTGTATGCACTGACAACAACTTTTTATCTTGTTGAGCAGAATCATGGAAAAGGTTTGAATGAACTCAGTATAATGTGAAAAGTTAAGTTAGGATGTTTCCATAAAGTTTGCAGTCAGTAGACTGGAGTAAAGTTGAAATGTATAGTGCTTTTAATGTCAAAGCATGCAACGCACTGAGAAATCATCTTTTTTATCTTGATGTGCAGAACTATCATGCAGGTTTCAAACAACTGAGAATCATGAAGGAAGTTCTGTGGATATGTTTCCATAAGTTTTGTAGTCAGTACTTGTCAGTAAAATGGAAATGAATACACTTTCAATGTAAATGCATTCTATGCTCTGATATAACAACTTTTTTGTCTTGTTGAGCAGAGTCAAGGAAATGGTTTCAATGAACTCAGTATCATGTGGGAAGTTAAGTTATCAAGTTTCCATTAAGTTTGAAGTCAGTAGGTAGGAGTAAAATTGAAATGTATGCTGCTTTTAATGTGAAAGCATTCAATTTGCTGAGAAAGCCACTTTTTTATCTTTATGTGCACAGCAATGATGCAGGTTTCATACAGCTCAGAATCATGAAGCAAGTTATGTGGATATGTTTCCATAAGGTTTGCAGTCAGTACTTCTGAGGAAAATGGCAATGAACACACTTTCAATGTAAAAGCATTCTACGCTCTCAGATAACAACTTTTTTGTCTTGTTCAGCAGAGTTATGGAAAAGATTTCAATGAACTCAGTATCATGTGGGAAGTTAAGTTAGGATGCTTCCATAAAGTTGGCAGTCAGTAGATTGGAGTAAAGTTGAAATGTATACTGCTTTTAATGTCAAAGCATTCAACGCTCTGAGAAACCAACTTTTTTATCTTGATGTGCAGAGCAATGATGCAGGTTTCATGCAACTTAGAATCATGATGGAAGTTATGTGGATATGTTTCCAAAAGGTTTGCAGTCAGTACTTCTGAGTAAAATTGAAATGTATTCACATGGAATGTCAAAGCATTGCATGCACTGACAACAACTTTTTATCTTGCTGAGCAGAATCATGGAAAAGGTTTGAATGAACTCAGTATAATGTGAGAAGTTAAGTGAGGATGTTTCCATAAAGTTTGAAGTCAGTAGGTTGGAGTAAAATTGAAATGTATACTGCTTTTAATGTCAAAACATTCAACGCACTGAGAAGTCCTCTTTTTTATCTTGCTGTGTACAGCAATGATGCAGGTTTCTAACAACTCAGAATCATGTGGGAAGTTATCTGGATATGTTTCCATAAGTTTTGCAGTCAGTACTTGTGAGTAAAATGGAAATGAATACACTTTCAATGTAAATGCATTGTATGCTCTGAGATAACAACTTTTTTGTCTTGTTGAGCAGAGTCAAGGAAATGATTTCAATGAACTCAGTATCATGTGGGAAGTTAAGTTATCATGTTTCCATAAAGTTTGAAGTCAGTAGGCAGGAGTAAAATTGAAATGTATACTGCTTTTAATGTGAAAGCATTCAACGTGCTGAGAAAGCCACTTTTTTATCTTGATGTGCACAGCAATGATGCAGGTTTCAAACAACTCAGAATCATGTGGTAAGTTATGTGGATATGTTTCCATAAGGTTTGCAGTCAGTACTTGTGAGTAAAATGGAAATGAATACACTTTCAATGTAAATGCATTGTATGCTCTGAGAACAACTTTATTATCTTGTTGAACAGAATCATGGAAAATGTTTGAATGAACTCAGTATCATTTGGGAAGTTAATTGAGGATGTTTCCATAAAGTTTGAAGTCAGTAGGTTGGAGTAAAATTGAAATGTATACTGCTTTTAATCTCAAAGCATTCAACGCACTGAGAAATCCTCTTTTTTATCTTGCTGTGTACAGCAATGATGCAGGTTTCAAACAATTCAGAATCATGTGGGAAGTTATGTGGATATGTTTCCATCAGGATTGCAGTCAGTACTTGTGAGTAAAATGGAAATGATTACACTTTCAATGTAAATGCATTCTATATACTGAGATAACAACTTTTTTATCTTGTTGAGCAGAATCATGGAAAAGGTTTGAATGAACTCAGTATCATGTGGGAAGATAAGTTAGGATGTTTCCATAAAGTTTGAAGTCAGTAGGTAGGAGTAAAATTGAAATGTATACTGCTTTTAATGTGAAAGCATTCAACGTGCTGAGAAAGCCACTTTTTTATCTTGATGTGCACAGCAATGATGCAGGTTTCAAACAACTCAGAATCATGTGGGAAGTTATGTGGATCTGTTTCCATAAGGTTTGCAGTCAGCACTTGTGAGTAAAATGGAAATGAATACACTTTCAATGTAAATGCTTTGTAGGCTTTGTGATAACAACTTATGTATCTTGCTGAGCATAGTCATGAAAATGGTTTCAGTCAACTCATTATCATGTGGGAAGATAAGTTTGGATGTTTCCATAAAGTTTGCAGTCAGTAGATTGGAGTAAAGTTGAAATATATACTGTTTTTAATGTCAAAGCATTCAACTCGCTGAGAAACCAACTTTTTTATCTTGATGTGCAGAGCAATGATGCAGGTTTCATACAACTTAGAATCAAGAAGGAAGTTATGTGGATATGTTTCCATAAGGTTTGCAGTCAGTACTTCTGAGGAAAATGGAAATGAATACACTTTCAATGTAAATGCAATGTATGCACTGAGAACAACTTTTTTATCTTGTTGAGCAGAATCATGGAAAAGGTTTGAATGAACTCAGTATCATGTGGGAAGTTAAGTGAGGATGTTTCCATAAAGCTTGAAGTCAGTAGGTTGGAGTAAAATAGAAATGCATACTGCTTTTAATGTCAAAGCATTCAACGCCCTGAGAAATCCTCTTTTTTATCTTGCTGTGTACAGCAATGATGCAGGTTTCAAACAACTCAGAATCATGTGGGAAGTAATGTGGAAATGTTTCCATAAGTTTTGCAGTCAGTACTTGTGAGTAAAATGGAAATGAATTCACTTTCAATGTAAATGCATTGTAGGCTCTGAGATAACAACTTATGTAGCTTGCTGAGCATAGTCATGAAAATGGTTTCAGTCAACTCATTATCATGTGGGAAGTTAAGTGAGGATGTTTCCATAAAGTTTGAAGTCAGTAGGTTGGAGTGAAATTGAAATCTATACTGCTTTTAATGTCAAAGCATTCAACGCACTGAGAAATCCTCTTTTTTATCTTGCTGTGTACAGCAATGATGCAGGTTTCAAATAACTCAGAATCATGTGCGAAGTTATGTGGGTATGTTTACATAAGGTTTGCAGTCAGTACTTGTGAGTAAAATGGAAATGAATACACTTTCAATGTGAATGCATTGTAGGCTCTGAGATAACAACTTATGTATCTTGCTGAGCATAGTGATGAAAATGGTTTCAGTCAACTCATTATCATGTGGGTAGTTAAGTTAGGATGTTTCCATAAACTTTGCAGTCAGTAGATTGGAGTAAAGTTGAAATGTATACTGCTTTTATTGTCAAAGCTTTCAACGCACTGAGAAATCAACTTTTTTATCTTGATGTGCAGAGCAATGATGCAGGTTTCATACAACTTAGAATGCTGAAAGAAGTTATGTGGATATGTTTCCATAAGGTTTCCAGTCAGTACTTCTGAGTAAAATGGAAATGAATACACTTTCAATGCAAATGCACTGTATGCTCTGAGATTACAACTTATATATCTTGCTGAGCATAGTCATGAAAATGGTTTCAATGAACTCAGTATCATGTGGGAAGTTAAGTTAGGATGTTTCCATAAAGTTTGAAGTCAGTAGGTTGGAGTAAAATTGAAATGTATACTGCTTTTAATTTCAAAGCATTCAACGCACTGAGAAATCAAGTTTTTTATCTTGATGTGCGGAGCAATGATGCAGGTTTCATACAACTTAGAATCATGAAGGAAGTTATTTGGATATATTTCCATAAGGTTTGCATTCAGTACTTCTGAGTAAAATGTAAATGATTACACTTTCAATGTAAATGCATTGTATGCACTGAGAACAACTTTTTTATCTTGTTGAGCAGAATCATGGAAAAGGTTTGAATGAACTCAGTATCATGTGGGAAGTTAAGTGAGGATGTTTCCATAATGTTTGAAGTCAGTAGGTTGGAGTAAAATTGAAATGTATACTGCTTTTACTTTCAAATCATTCAACGCACTGAGAAATCATCTTTTTTATCTTGCTGTGTACAGCAATGATGCAGGTTTCAAACAACTCAGAATCATGTGGGAATTTATGTGGATATGTTTCCATAAGGTTTGCAGTAAGTACTTGTGAGTAAAATGGAAATGAATACACTTTCATTGTAAATGCATTGTAGGCTCTAAGATAACAACTTATGTATCTTGCTGAGCTTGGTCATGAAAATGGATTCAGTCAACTCATTATCATGTGGGAAGTAAGTCAGGATGTTTCCATAATGTTTGCAGTCAGTAGATTGGAGTAAAGTTGAAATGTATACTACTTTTCAATGTCAAAGCATTCAATGCGCTAAGAAAGCCACTTTTTTATCTTAATGTGCACAGCAATGATGCAGGTTTCAAACAACTCAGAATCATGTGGGAAGTTATGTGGATATGTTTCCATAAGGTTTGAAGTCAGTACTTGTGAGTAAAATGGAAATGATTACACTTTCAATGTAATTGCATATTGCATTGTATGCACTGAGATAACAACTTTTTTGTCTTGTTGAGTAGAGTCATGGAAAAGGTTTCAATGAACTCAGTATCATGTGGGAAGTTAAGTTCGGATGTTTCCATAAAGTTTGCAGTCAGTAGATTGGAGTAAAGTTGAAATGTATACAGCTTTTAATGTCAACGCATTCAACGCTCTGAGAAACCAACTTTTTTATCTTGATGTGCAGAGCAATGATGCAGGTTTCATACAACTTAGAATCATGAAGGAAGTTATGTGGATATGTTTCCATAAGGTTTGTAGTCAGTACTTCTGAGGAAAATGGAAATGAATACACTTTCAATGTAAATGCAATGTATGCACTGAGAACAACTTTTTTATCTTGTTGAGCAGAATCATGGAAAAGGTTTGAATGAACTCAGTATCATCTGGGAAGTTAAGTGAGGATGTTTCCATAAAGTTTGAAGTCAGTAGTTTGGAGTAAAATTGAAATGTATACTGCTTTTAATGTCAAAGCATTCAACGCCCTGAGAAATCCTCTTTTTTATCTTGCTGTGTACAGCAATGATGCAGGTTTCAAAAAACTCAGAATCATGTGGGAGGATATGTTTCCATGAGGTTTGCAGTCAGTACTTGTGAGTAAAATGGAAATGAATACACTTTCATTTTAAATGCATTGTAGTCTCTGAGATAACAACTTATGTATCTTGCTGAGCATAGTCATGAAAATGGTTTCAGTCAACTCATTATCATGTGGGAAGTTAAGTTAGGATGTTTCCATAAAGTGTGCAGACAGTAGATTGGAGTAAAGTTGAAATGTATACTGCTTTTAATGTCAAAGCATTCAACGCGCTGAGAAAGCCACTTTTTTATCTTGATGTGCACAGCAATGATGCAGGTTTCAAACAACTGAGAATCATGTGGGAAGTTATGTGGATCTGTTTCCATAAGGTTTGCAGTCAGCACTTGTGAGTAAAATGGAAATGAATACACTTTCAATGTAAATGCATTGTAGGCTTTGTGATAACAACTTATGTTTCTTGCTGAGCATAGTCATGAAAATGGTTTCAGTCAACTCATTATCATGTGGGAGATAAGTTTGGATGTTTCCATAAAGTTTGCAGTCAGTAGACTGGAGTAAAGTTGAAATATATACTGTTTTTAATGTCAAAGCATTCAACTCGCTGAGAAAGCCACTTTTTTATCTTGATGTACACAGCAATGATGCAGGTTTCAAACAACTCAGAATCATGTGGGAAGTTATGTGGATATGATTCCATCAAGTTTACAGTCAGTACTTGTGAGTAAAATGGAAATGATCACACTTTCAATGTAAATGCATTCTATACACTGAGATAACAACTTTTTTGTCTTGTTGAGCAGAGTCAAGGAAATGGTTTCAATGAAATCAGTATCATGTGGGAAGTTAAGTTATCAAGTTTCCATAAAGTTTGAAGTCAGTAGGTAGGAGTAAAATTGAAATGTATACTGCTTTTAATGTGAAAGCATTCAATGTGCTGAGAAAGCCACTTTTTTATCTTGATGTGCACAGCAATGATGCAGGTTTCATACAGCTTAGAATCATGAAGGAAGTTATGTGCATATGTTCCCATAAGTTTTGCAGTCAGTACTTGAGAGTAAAATGGAAATGAATAAACTTTCAATGTAAATGCATTGTGTGCTCTGAGATAAAAACTTTTTTGTCTTCTTGAGCAGAGTCAAGGAAATGGTTTCAATGAAATCAGTATCATGTGGGAAGTTAAGTTATCAAGTTTCCATAAAGTTTGAAGTCAGTAGGTAGGAGTAAAATTGAAATGTATACTGCTTTTAATGTGAAAGCATTCAATGTGCTGAGAAAGCCACTTTTTTATCTTGATGTGCACAGCAATGATGCAGGTTTCATACAACTGAGAATCATGTGGGAAGTTATGTGGATCTGTTTCCATTAGGTTTGCAGTCAGCACTTGTGAGTAAAATGGAAATGAATACACTTTCAATGTAAATGCATTGTAGACTCTGTGCTAACAACTTATCTATCTTGCTGAGCATAGTCATGAAAATGGTTTCAGTCAACTCATTATCATGTGGGAAGTTAAGTTTGGATGTTTCCATAAAGTTTGCAGTCAGTAGATTGGAGTAAAGTTGTAATGTATACTGCTTTTAATGTCAAAGCATTCAAAGCACTGAGAAATCAACTTTTTTATCTTGATATGCAGAGCAATGATGCAGGTTTCATACAACTTAGAAACATGAAGGAAGTTATGTGGATATGTTTCCATAAGGTTTGCATTCAGAACTTCTGAGTAAAATGGAAATGAATACACTTTCAATGTAAATGCATTGTATGCACTGAGAACAACTTTTTATCTTGTTGAGCAGAATCATGGAAAAGGTTTGAATGAACTCAGTATCATGTGGGAAGTTAAGTGACGATGTTTCCATAAAGTTTGAAGTCAGTAGGTTGGAGTAAAATTGAAATGTATACTGCTTTTAATGTCAAAGCATTCTGCACACTGAGAAGTCCTCTTTTTTATCTTGCTGTGTACAGCAATGATGCAGGTTTCAAACAACTCAGAATCATGTGGGAAGTTATGTGGATATGTTTCCATATGTTTTGCAGACAGTACTTGTGATTAAAATGGAAATGAATACACTTTCAAGGTAAAAGCATTCTACGCTCTGAGATAACAACTTTTTTGTCTTGTTGAGCAGAGTTATGGAAAAGGTTTCAATGAACTCAGTATCATGTGGGAAGTTAAGTTAGGATGCTTCCATAAAGTTTGCAGTCTGTAGATTGGAGTAAAGTTGAAATGTATACTGCTTTTAATGTCAAAGCATTCAACGCTCTGAGAAACCAACTTTTTTATCCTGATGTGCAGAGCAATGATGCAGGTTTCATACAACTTAGAATCATGAAGGAAGTTATGTGGATATGTTTCCATAAGGTTTGCAGTCAGTACTTCTGAGGAAGATGGAAATGAATACAGTTTCAATAACAACTTTTTTATCTTGTTGAGCAGAATCATGGAAAAGGTCTGAATGAACTCAGTATCATGTGGGAAGTTAAGTTAGGATGTTTCCATAAAGTTTGCTCTCAGCAGTCTGGAGTAAAGTTGAAATGTATACTGCTTTTAATTTCAAAGCATTCAACACACTGAGAAATCAACTTTTTTATCTTGATGTGCAGAGCAATGATGCAGGTTTCATACAACTTAGAATCATGAAGGAAGTTATGTGGATATGTTTCCATAAGGTTTGCCGTCAGTACTTCTGAGTAAAATTGAAATGTATTCACATGGAATGTCAAAGCATTGTATGCACTGACAACAACTTTTTATCTTGTTGAGCAGAATCATGGAAAAGGTTTGAATGAACTCAGTATAATGTGAAAAGTTAAGTTAGGATGTTTCCATAAAGTTTGCAGTCAGTAGACTGGAGTAAAGTTGAAATGTATAGTGCTTTTAATGTCAAAGCATGCAACGCACTGAGAAATCATCTTTTTTATCTTGATGTGCAGAACTATCATGCAGGTTTCAAACAACTGAGAATCATGAAGGAAGTTCTGTGGATATGTTTCCATAAGTTTTGTAGTCAGTACTTGTCAGTAAAATGGAAATGAATACACTTTCAATGTAAATGCATTCTATGCTCTGATATAACAACTTTTTTGTCTTGTTGAGCAGAGTCAAGGAAATGGTTTCAATGAACTCAGTATCATGTGGGAAGTTAAGTTATCAAGTTTCCATTAAGTTTGAAGTCAGTAGGTAGGAGTAAAATTGAAATGTATGCTGCTTTTAATGTGAAAGCATTCAATTTGCTGAGAAAGCCACTTTTTTATCTTTATGTGCACAGCAATGATGCAGGTTTCATACAGCTCAGAATCATGAAGCAAGTTATGTGGATATGTTTCCATAAGGTTTGCAGTCAGTACTTCTGAGGAAAATGGCAATGAACACACTTTCAATGTAAAAGCATTCTACGCTCTCAGATAACAACTTTTTTGTCTTGTTGAGCAGAGTTATGGAAAAGATTTCAATGAACTCAGTATCATGTGGGAAGTTAAGTTAGGATGCTTCCATAAAGTTGGCAGTCAGTAGATTGGAGTAAAGTTGAAATGTATACTGCTTTTAATGTCAAAGCATTCAACGCTCTGAGAAACCAACTTTTTTATCTTGATGTGCAGAGCAATGATGCAGGTTTCATGCAACTTAGAATCATGATGGAAGTTATGTGGATATGTTTCCAAAAGGTTTGCAGTCAGTACTTCTGAGTAAAATTGAAATGTATTCACATGGAATGTCAAAGCATTGCATGCACTGACAACAACTTTTTATCTTGCTGAGCAGAATCATGGAAAAGGTTTGAATGAACTCAGTATAATGTGAGAAGTTAAGTGAGGATGTTTCCATAAAGTTTGAAGTCAGTAGGTTGGAGTAAAATTGAAATGTATACTGCTTTTAATGTCAAAACATTCAACGCACTGAGAAGTCCTCTTTTTTATCTTGCTGTGTACAGCAATGATGCAGGTTTCTAACAACTCAGAATCATGTGGGAAGTTATCTGGATATGTTTCCATAAGTTTTGCAGTCAGTACTTGTGAGTAAAATGGAAATGAATACACTTTCAATGTAAATGCATTGTATGCTCTGAGATAACAACTTTTTTGTCTTGTTGAGCAGAGTCAAGGAAATGGTTTCAATGAACTCAGTATCATGTGGGAAGTTAAGTTATCATGTTTCCATAAAGTTTGAAGTCAGTAGGCAGGAGTAAAATTGAAATGTATACTGCTTTTAATGTGAAAGCATTCAACGTGCTGAGAAAGCCACTTTTTTATCTTGATGTGCACAGCAATGATGCAGGTTTCAAACAACTCAGAATCATGTGGTAAGTTATGTGGATATGTTTCCATAAGGTTTGCAGTCAGTACTTGTGAGTAAAATGGAAATGAATACACTTTCAATGTAAATGCATTGTATGCTCTGAGATAACAACTTTTTTGTCTTGTTGAGCAGAGCTATGGAAATGGTTTCAATGAACTCAGTATCATGTGGAAGTTAAGTTAGGATGTTTCCATAAAGTTTGCAGTCAGTAGATTGGAGTAAAGTTGAAATGTATACTGCTTTAAATGTCAAAGCATTCAACGCTCTGAGAAAACAACTTTTTTATCTTGATGTGCAGAGCAATAATGCAGGTTTCATACAACTTAGAATCATGAAGGAAGTTCTGTGGATATGTTTCCATAAGGTTTGCAGTTAGTACTTCTGAGGAAAATGGAAATGAATACACTTTCAATGTACATGCATTGCATGCACTGAGAACAACATTTTTATCTTGTAGAGCAGAATCATGGAAAAGGTTTGAATGAACTCAGTATCATGTGGGAAGTTATGTGAGGATGTTTCCATAAAGTTTGAAGTCAGTAGGTTGGAGTAAAATTGAAATGTATACTGCTTTTAATGTCAAGGCATTCAACGCACTGAGAAATCCTCTTTTATATCTTGCTGTGTACGGCAATGATGCAGGTTTTAAACAACTCAGAATCATGTGGGAAGTTATGTGGATATGTTTCCATCAGGTTTGCAGTCAGTACTTGTGAGTAAAATGGAAATGATTACACTTTCAATGTAAATGCTTTCTATGCACTGAGATAACAACTTTTTTTTCTTGTTGAGCAGACTCATGGAAAAGGTTTCAATGAAGTCAGTATCATGTGGGAAGTTATGTTAGGATGTATCCATAAAGTTTGCAGTCAGTAGATTGGAGTAAAGTTGAAATGTGTACTGCTTTTAATGTCAAAGCATTCAACGCTCTGAGAAATCAACTTTGTTATCTTGATGTGCAGAGCAATGATGCAGCTTTCATACAACTTAGAATCATGAAGGAAGTTATGTGGATATGTTTCCATAAGGTTTGCAGTCAGTACTTGTGAATAAAATGGAAATGAATACACTTTCAATGCAAATGCATTGTATGCTCTGAGATAACAACTTTTTTGTCTTGTTGAGCAGACTCATGGAGAAGGTTTCAATGAAGTCAGTATCATGTGGGAAGTTATGTTTGGATGTTTTCATAAAGTTTGCAGTCAGTAGTTTGGAGTAAAATTGAAATGTATACTGCTTTTAATGTCAAACCATTCAACGCACTGAGAAATCCTCTTTTTTATCTTGCTGTGTACAGCAATGATGCAGGTTTCTAACAACTCAGAATCATTAAGGAAGTTGTGTGGATATGTTTCCATAAGGTTTGCAGTCAGCACTTGTGAGTAAAATGGAAATGAATACACTTTCAATGTAAATGCATTGTATGCACTGAGATAACAACTTTTTTGCCTTGTTGAGCAGAGTTCAGGAAATGGTTTCAATGAACTCAGTATCATGTGGGAAGTTAAGTGAGGATGTTTCCATAAAGTTTGAAGTCAGTAGGTTGGAGTAAAATTGAAATGTATACTGCTTTTAATGTCAAAGCATTCAACGCACTGAGAAGTCCTCTTTTTTATCTTGCTGTGTGCAGCAATGATGCAGGTTTCAAACAACTGGGAATCATGTGGGAAGTTATGTGGATATGTTTGCATAAGTTTTGCAGTCAGTACTTGTGAGTAAAATGGAAATGAATACACTTTCAATGTAAATGCATTGTATGCTCTGAGATAACAACTATTTTGTCTTGTTGAGCAGAGTCAAGGAAATGGTTTCAATGAACTCAGTATCATGTGGGAAGTTAAGTTATCATGTTTCCATAAAGTTTGAAGTCAGTAGGTAGGAGTAAAATTGAAATGTATACTGCTTTTAATGTGAAAGCATTCAACGTGCTGAGAAAGCCACTTTTTTATCTTGATGTGCACAGCAATGATGCAGGTTTCAAACAACTCAGAATCATGTGGGAAGTTATGTGGATATGTTTCCATAAGGTTTGCAGTCAGTACTTGTGAGTAAAATGGAAATGAATACACTTTCAATGTAAATGCATTGTATGCTCTGAGATAAAAACTATTTTATCTTGTTGAGCAGAATCATGGAAAAGGTTTGAATGAACTCAGTATCATGTGGGAAGTTAAGTTAGGATGTTTCCATAAAGTTTGCAGTCAGTAGATTGGAATAAAGTTGAAATGTATACTGCTTTAAATGTCAAAGCATTCAACGCTCTGAGAAAAGAACTTTTTTATCTTGATGTGCAGAGGAATAATGCAGGTTTCATACAACTTAGAATCATGAAGGAAGTTCTGTGGATATGTTTCCATAAGGTTTGCAGTTAGTACTTCTGAAGAAAATGGAAATGAATACACTTTCAATGTACATGCATTGCATGCACTGAGAACAACATTTTTATCTTGTAGAGCAGAATCATGGAAAAGGTTTCAATGAATTCAGTATCATGTTGGAAGTTATGTGAGGATGTTTCCATAAAGTTTGAAGTCAGTAGGTTGGAGTGAAATTGAAATGTATACTGCTTTTAATGTCAAAGCATTCTACGCACTGAGAAGTCCTCTTTTTTATCTTGCTGTGTACAGCAATGATGCAGGTTTCAAACAACTCAGAATCATGTGGGAAGTTATGTGGATATGTTTCCATCAGGTTTGCAGTCAGGACTTGTCAGTAAAATGGAAATGATTACACTTTCAATGTAAATGCTTTCTATGCACTGAGATAACACCTTTTTTTTCTTGTTGAGCAGACTCATGGAAAAGGTTTCAATGAAGTCAGTATCATGTGGGAAGTTATGTTAGGATGTATCCATAAAGTTTGCAGTCAGTAGATTGGAGTAAAGTTGAAATGTGTACTGCTTTTAATGTCAAAGCATTCAACGCACTGAGAAATCAACTTTGTTATCTTGATGTGCAGAGCAATGATGCAGGTTTCATACAACTTAGAATCATGAAGGAAGTTATCTGGATATGTTTCCATAAGGTTTGCAGTCAGTACTTGTGAATAAAATGGAAATGAATACACTTTCAATGCAAATGCATTGTATGCTCTGAGATAACAACTTCTTTCTCTTGTTGAGCAGACTCATGGAGAAGGTTTCAATGAAGTCAGTATCATGTGGGAAGTTATGTTTGGATGTTTTCATAAAGTTTGCAGTCAGTAGTTTGGAGTAAAATTGAAATGTACACTGCTTTTAATGTCAAACCATTCAACGCACTGAGAAATCCTCTTTTTTATCTTGCTG